>NW_027143449.1:0-60311 GCF_026170545.1 Melanerpes formicivorus | reverse complement strand
CAAAATGAGTATTTGAATTCTTCCCTACCTTATTCCTGTGCTGAGATACAGGCTGCTCCAACCTGCTGTAAAATGCTTGATTTCGAGAGTGAGCGAAACTAATGAAAACATTGTTGGGGTTAAAACCTAAAGGGAAAGGCCTAGCACCAAATTGCATTGGCCATCTGATCTAACTTCTGGAGGCAGTCAAAATGATCCTTAGAATTCTTCCCTACCTTATTCCTGTGCTGAGATACAGGCTGCTCCAACCTGCTGTAAAATGCTTGATTTCCAGAGTGAGCGAAACTAATGAAAACATTGTTGGGGTAAAACCTAAAGGGAAAGACCTAGCACCAAATCCAATTTGCCATCTGATCTAACTTCTGGAGGCAGTCAAAATGATCCTTAGAATTCTTCCCTACCTTATTCCTGTGCTGAGATACAGGCTGCTCCAACCTGCTGTAAAAATGCTTGATTTCGAGAGTGAGCGAAACTAATGAAAACATTGTTGGGGTAAAACCTAAAGGGAAAGACCTAGCACCAAATCCAATTTGCCATCTGATCTAACTTCTGGAGGCAGTCAAAATGATCCTTAGAATTCTTCCCTACCTTATTCCTGTGCTGAGATACAGGCTGCTCCAACCTGCTGTAAAATGCTTGATTTCGAGATGTGAGCGAAACTAATGAAAACATTGTTGGGGTAAAACCTAAAGGGAAAGACCTAGCACCAAATCCAATTTGCCATCTGATCTAACTTCTGGAGGCAGTCAAAATGATCCTTAGAATTCTTCCCTACCTTATTCCTGTGCTGAGATACAGGCTGCTCCAACCTGCTGTAAAATGCTTGATTTCGAGAGTGAGCGAAACTAATGAAAACATTGTTGGGGTAAAACCTAAAGGGAAAGACCTAGCACCAAATCCAATTTGCCATCTGATCTAACTTCTGGAGGCAGTCAAAATGATCCTTAGAATTCTTCCCTACCTTATTCCTGTGCTGAGATACAGGCTGCTCCAACCTGCTGTAAAATGCTTGATTTCGAGAGTGAGCGAAACTAATGAAAACATTGTTGGGGTAAAACCTAAAGGGAAAGGCCTAGCACCAAATTGCATTGGCCATCTGATCTAACTTCTGGAGGCAGTCAAAATGATCCTTAGAATTCTTCCCTACCTTATTCCTGTGCTGAGATACAGGCTGCTCCAACCTGCTGTAAAATGCTTGATTTCGAGAGTGAGCGAAACTAATGAAAACATTGTTGGGGTAAAACCTAAAGGGGAAAGACCTAGCACCAAATCCAATTGGCCATCTGATCTAACTTCTGGAGGCAGTCAAAATGATCCTTAGAAATTCTTCCCTACCTTATTCCTGTGCTGAGATACAGGCTGCTCCAACCTGCTGTAAAATGCTTGATTTCGAGAGTGAGCGAAACTAATGAAAACATTGTTGGGGTAAAACCCAAAGGGAAAGACCTAGCACCCAAATCCAATTTGCCATCTGATCTAACTTCTGGAGGCAGTCAAAATGATCCTTAGAATTCTTCCCTACCTTATTCCTGTGCTGAGATACAGGCTGCTCCAACCTGCTGTAAAATGCTTGATTTCGAGAGTGAGCGAAACTAATGAAAACATTGTTGGGGTAAAACCTAAAGGGAAAGACCTAGCACCAAATCCAATTTGCCATCTGATCTAACTTCTGGAGGCAGTCAAAATGAGCCTTAGAATTCTCCCTACCTTATTCCTGTGCTGAGATACAGGCTGCTCCAACCTGCTGTAAAATGCTTGATTTCGAGAGTGAGCGAAACTAATGAAAACATTGTTGGGGTAAAACCTAAAGGGAAAGGACCTAGCACCAAATCCAATTGGCCATCTGATCTAACTTCTGGAGGCAGTCAAAATGATCCTTAGAATTCTTCCCTACCCTTATTCCTGTGCTGAGATACAGGCTGCTCCAACCTGCTGTAAAATGCTTGATTTCGAGAGTGAGCGAAACTAATGAAAACATTGTTGGGGTAAAACCTAAAGGGAAAGACCTAGCACCAAATCCAATTTGCCATCTGATCTAACTTCTGGAGGCAGTCAAAATGAGCCTTAGAATTCTTCCCTACCTTATTCCTGTGCTGAGATACAGGCTGCTCCAACCTGCTGTAAAATGCTTGATTTCGAGAGTGAGCGAAACTAATGAAAAACATTGTTGGGGTAAAACCTAAAGGGAAAGGCCTAGCACCAAATTGCATTGGCCATCTGATCTAACTTCTGGAGGCAGTCAAAAATGAGTATTTGAATTCTTCCCTACCTTATTCCTGTGCTGAGATACAGGCTGCTCCAACCTGCTGTAAAATGCTTGATTTCGAGAGTGAGCGAAACTAATGAAAACATTGTTGGGGTAAAACCTAAGGGAAAAGACCTAGCACCAAATTGCATTGGCCATCTGATCTAACTTCTGGAGGCAGTCAAAATGATCCTTAGAATTCTTCCCTACCTTATTCCTGTGCTGAGATACAGGCTGCTCCAACCTGCTGTAAATTGCTTGATTTCGAGAGTGAGCGAAACTAATGAAAACATTGTTGGGGTAAAACCTAAAGGGAAAGGCCTAGCACCAAATTGCATTGGCCATCTGATCTAACTTCTGGAGGCAGTCAAAATGATCCTTAGAATTCTTCCCTACCTTATTCCTGTGCTGAGATTACAGGCTGCTCCAACCTGCTGTAAAATGCTTGATTTCGAGAGTGAGCGAAACTAATGAAAACATTGTTGGGGTAAAACCTAAAGGGAAAGACCTAGCACCAAATCCAATTTGCCATCTGATCTAACTTCTGGAGGCAGTCAAAATGATCCTTAGAATTCTTCCCTACCTTATTCCTGTGCTGAGATACAGGCTGCTCCAACCTGCTGTAAAATGCTTGATTTCGAGAGTGAGCGAAACTAATGAAAACATTGTTGGGGTAAAACCTAAAGGGAAAGACCTAGCACCAAATCCAATTTGCCATCTGATCTAACTTCTGGAGGCAGTCAAAATGAGCCTTAGAATTCTTCCCTACCTTATTCCTGTGCTGAGATACAGGCTGCTCCAACCTGCTGTAAAATGCTTGATTTCGAGAGTGAGCGAAACTAATGAAAACATTGTTGGGGTAAAACCTAAAGGGAAAGACCTAGCACCAAATCCAATTGGCCATCTGATCTAACTTCTGGAGGCAGTCAAAATGATCCTTAGAATTCTTCCCCTACCTTATTCCTGTGCTGAGATACAGGCTGCTCCAACCTGCTGTAAAATGCTTGATTTCGAGAGTGAGCGAAACTAATGAAAACATTGTTGGGGTAAAACCTAAAGGGAAAGACCTAGCACCAAATCCAATTTGCCATCTGATCTAACTTCTGGAGGCAGTCAAAATGATCCTTAGAATTCCTTCCCTACCTTATTCCTGTGCTGAGATACAGGCTGCTCCAACCTGCTGTAAAATGCTTGATTTCGAGAGTGAGCGAAACTAATGAAAACATTGTTGGGGTAAAACCTAAAGGGAAAGACCTAGCACCAAATCCAATTTGCCATCTGATCTAACTTCTGGAGGCAGTCAAAATGAGCCTTAGAATTCTTCCCTACCTTATTCCTGTGCTGAGATACAGGCTGCTCCAACCTGCTGTAAAATGCTTGATTTCGAGAGTGAGCGAAACTAATGAAAACATTGTTGGGGTAAAACCTAAAGGGAAAGGCCTAGCACC
The DNA here is from genome assembly GCF_026170545.1 of Melanerpes formicivorus. Lineage (NCBI taxonomy): Eukaryota > Metazoa > Chordata > Aves > Piciformes > Picidae > Melanerpes > Melanerpes formicivorus. Next base: position 56,618 of record NW_027143449.1, on the reverse strand, counting down.
AAATCCAATTTGCCATCTGATCTAACTTCTGGAGGCAGTCAAAATGAGTATTTGAATTCTTCCCTACCTTATTCCTGTGCTGAGATACAGGCTGCTCCAACCTGCTGTAAAATGCTTGATTTCGAGAGTGAGCGAAACTAATGAAAACATTGTTGGGGTAAAACCTAAAGGGAAAGACCTAGCACCAAATTGCATTGGCCATCTGATCTAACTTCTGGAGGCAGGTCAAAATGATCCTTAGAATTCTTCCCTACCTTATTCCTGTGCTGAGATACAGGCTGCTCCAACCTGCTGTAAAATGCTTGATTTCGAGAGTGAGCGAAACTAATGAAAACATTGTTGGGGTAAAACCTAAAGGGAAAGACCTAGCACCAAATCCAATTGGCCATCTGATCTAACTTCTGGAGGCAGTCAAAATGAGTATTTGAATTCTTCCCTACCTTATTCCTGTGCTGAGATACAGGCTGCTCCAACCTGCTGTAAAAATGCTTGATTTCGAGAGTGAGCGAAACTAATGAAAACATTGTTGGGGTAAAACCTAAAGGGAAAGGCCTAGCACCCAAATTGCATTGGCCATCTGATTCTAACTTCTGGAGGCAGTCAAAATGATCCTTAGAATTCTTCCCTACCTTATTCCTGTGCTGAGATACAGGCTGCTCCAACCTGCTGTAAAATGCTTGATATTCGAGAGTGAGCGAAACTAATGAAAACATTGTTGGGGTAAAACCTAAAGGGAAAGGCCTAGCACCAAATTGCATTGGCCATCTGATCTAACTTCTGGAGGCAGTCAAAATGATCCTTAGAATTCTTCCCTACCTTATTCCTGTGCTGAGATACAGGCTGCTCCAACCTGCTGTAAAATGCTTGATTTCGAGGAGTGAGCGAAACTAATGAAAACATTGTTGGGGTAAAACCTAAAGGGAAAGACCTAGCACCAAATCCAATTTGCCATCTGATCTAACTTCTGGAGGCAGTCAAAATGATCCTTAGAATTCTTCCCTACCTTATTCCTGTGCTGAGATACAGGCTGCTCCAACCTGCTGTAAAATGCTTGATTTCGAGAGTGAGCGAAACTAATGAAAACATTGTTGGTGGTAAAACCTAAAGGGAAAGGCCTAGCACCAAATTGCATTGGCCATCTGATCTAACTTCTGGAGGCAGTCAAAATGAGTATTTGAATTCTTCCCTACCTTTATTCCTGTGCTGAGATACAGGCTGCTCCAACCTGCTGTAAAATGCTTGATTTCGAGAGTGAGCGAAACTAATGAAAACATTGTTGGGGTAAAACCTAAAGGGAAAGACCTAGCACCAAATCCAATTGGCCATCTGATCTAACTTCTGGAGGCAGTCAAAATGATCCTTAGAATTCTTCCCTACCTTATTCCTGTGCTGAGATACAGGCTGCTCCAACCTGCTGTAAAATGCTTGATTTCGAGAGTGAGCGAAACTAATGAAAACATTGTTGGGGTAAAACCTAAAGGGAAAGACCTAGCACCAAATCCAATTTGCCATCTGATCTAACTTCTGGAGGCAGTCAAAATGATCCTTAGAATTCTTCCTACCTTATTCCTGTGCTGAGATACAGGCTGCTCCAACCTGCTGTAAAATGCTTGATTTCGAGAGTGAGCGAAAACTAATGAAAACATTGTTGGGGTAAAACCTAAAGGGAAAGACCTAGCACCAAATCCAATTTGCCATCTGATCTAACTTCTGGAGGCAGTCAAAATGATCCTTAGAATTCTTCCCTACCTTATTCCTGTGCTGAGATACAGGCTGCTCCAACCTGCTGTAAAATGCTTGATTTCGAGAGTGAGCGAAACTAATGAAAACATTGTTGGGGTAAAACCTAAAGGGAAAGACCTAGCACCAAATTGCATGGGCCATCTGATCTAACTTCTGGAGGCAGTCAAAATGAGTATTTCAATTCTTCCCTACCTTATTCCTGTGCTGAGATACAGGCTGCTCCAACCTGCTGTAAAATGCTTGATTTCGAGAGTGAGCGAAACTAATGAAAACATTGTTGGGGGTAAAAACCTAAAGGGAAAGGCCTAGCACCAAATTGCATTGGCCATCTGATCTAACTTCTGAGGCAGTCAAAATGAGTATTTGAATTCTTCCCTACCTTATTCCTGTGCTGAGATACAGGCTGCTCCAACCTGCTGTAAAATGCTTGATTTCGAGAGTGAGCGAAACTAACGAAAACATTGTTGGGGTAAAACCTAAAGGGAAAGAACCTAGCACCAAATTGCATTGGCCATCTGATCTAACTTCTGGAGGCAGTCAAAATGATCCTTAGAATTCTTCCCTACCTTATTCCTGTGCTGAGATACAGGCTGCTCCAACCTGCTGTAAAATGCTTGATTTCGAGAGTGAGCGAAACTAATGAAAACATTGTTGGGGGTAAAACCTAAAGGGAAAGGCCTAGCACCAAATTGCATTGGCCATCTGATCTAACTTCTGGAGGCAGTCAAAATGATCCTTAGAATTCTTCCCTACCTTATTCCTGTGCTGAGATACAGGCTGCTCCAACCTGCTGTAAAATGCTTGATTTCGAGAGTGAGCGAAACTAATGAAAACATTGTTGGGGTAAAACCTAAAGGGAAAGACCTAGCACCAAATTCCAATTTGCCATCTGATCTAACTTCTGGAGGCAGTCAAAATGATCCTTAGAATTCTTCCCTACCTTATTCCTGTGCTGAGATACAGGCTGCTCCAACCTGCTGTAAAATGCTTGATTTCGAGAGTGAGCGAAACTAATGAAAACATTGTTGGGGTAAAACCTAAAGGGAAAGACCTAGCACCAAATCCAATTTGCCATCTGATCTAACTTCTGGAGGCAGTCAAAATGAGCCTTAGAATTCTTCCCTACCTTATTCCTGTGCTGAGATACAGGCTGCTCCAACCTGCTGTAAAATGCTTGATTTCGAGAGTGAGCGAAACTAATGAAAACATTGTTGGGGGTAAAAACCTAAAGGGAAAGACCTAGCACCAAATCCAATTGGCCATCTGATCTAACTTCTGGAGGCAGTCAAAATGATCCTTAGAATTCTTCCCTACCTTATTTCCTGTGCTGAGATACAGGCTGCTCCAACCTGCTGTAAAATGCTTGATTTCGAGAGTGAGCGGAAACTAATGAAAACATTGTTGGGGTAAAACCTAAAGGGAAAGACCTAGTACCAAATCCAATTTGCCATCTGATCTAACTTCTGGAGGCAGTCAAAATGATCCTTAGAATTCTTCCCTACCTTATTCCTGTGCTGAGATACAGGCTGCTCCAACCTGCTGTAAAATGCTTGATTTCGAGAGTGAGCGAAACTAATGAAAACATTGTTGGGGTAAAACCTAAAGGGAAAAGACCTAGCACCAAATCCAATTTGCCATCTGATCTAACTTCTGGAGGCAGTCAAAATGATCCTTAGAATTCTTCCCTACCTTATTCCTGTGCTGAGATACAGGCTGCTCCAACCTGCTGTAAAATGCTTGATTTCGAGAGTGAGCGAAACTAATGAAAACATTGTTGGGGTAAAAACCTAAAGGGAAAGACCTAGCACCAAATCCAATTTGCCATCTGATCTAACTTCTGGAGGCAGTCAAAATGAGCCTTAGAATTCTTCCCTACCTTATTCCTGTGCTGAGATACAGGCTGCTCCAACCTGCTGTAAAATGCTTGATTTCGAGAGTGAGCGAAACTAATGAAAACATTGTTGGGGTAAAACCTAAAGGGAAAGGCCTAGCACCAAATCCAATTTGCCATCTGATCTAACTTCTGGAGGCAGTCAAAATGATCCTTAGAATTCTTCCCCTACCTTATTCCTGTGCTGAGATACAGGCTGCTCCAACCTGCTGTAAAATGCTTGATTTCGAGAGTGAGCGAAACTAATGAAAACATTGTTGGGGTAAAACCTAAAGGGAAAGGACCTAGCACCAAATTGCATGGGCCATCTGATCTAACTTCTGGAGGCAGTCAAAATGAGTATTTGAATTCTTCCCTACCTTATTCCTCTGCTGAGATACAGGCTGCTCCAACCTGCTGTAAAATGCTTGATTTCGAGAGTGAGCGAAACTAATGAAAACATTGTTGGGGTAAAACCTAAAGGGAAAGGCCTAGCACCAAATTGCATTGGCCATCTGATCTAACTTCTGGAGGCAGTCAAAATGAGTATTTGAATTCTTCCCTACCTTATTCCTGTGCTGAGATACAGGCTGCTCCAACCTGCTGTAAAATGCTTGATTTCGAGAGTGAGCGAAACTAATGAAAACATTGTTGGGGTAAAACCTAAAGGGAAAGACCTAGCACCAAATTGCATTGGCCATCTGATCTAACTTCTGGAGGCAGTCAAAATGATCCTTAGAATTCTTCCCTACCTTATTCCTGTGCTGAGATACAGGCTGCTCCAACCTGCTGTAAAATGCTTGATTTCGAGAGTGAGCGAAACTAATGAAAACATTGTTGGGGTAAAACCTAAAGGGAAAGGCCTAGCACCAAATTGCATTGGCCATCTGATCTAACTTCTGGAGGCAGTCAAAATGATCCTTAGAATTCTTCCCTACCTTATTCCTGTGCTGAGATACAGGCTGCTCCAACCTGCTGTAAAATGCTTGATTTCGAGAGTGAGCGAAACTAATGAAAACATTGTTGGGGTAAAACCTAAAGGGAAAGACCTAGCACCAAATCCAATTTGCCATCTGATCTAACTTCTGGAGGCAGTCAAAATGAGCCTTAGAATTCTTCCCTACCTTATTCCTGTGCTGAGATACAGGCTGCTCCAACCTGCTGTAAAATGCTTGATTTCGAGAGTGAGCGAAACTAATGAAAACATTGTTGGGGTAAAACCTAAAGGGAAAGACCTAGCACCAAATCCAATTGGCCATCTGATCTAACTTCTGGAGGCAGTCAAAATGATCCTTAGAATTCTTCCCTACCTTATTCCTGTGCTGAGATACAGGCTGCTCCAACCTGCTGTAAAATGCTTGATTTCGAGAGTGAGCGAAACTAATGAAAACATTGTTGGGGTAAAACCTAAAGGGAAAGGCCTAGCACCAAATTGCATTGGCCATCTGATCTAACTTCTGGAGGCAGTCAAAATGAGTATTTGAATTCTTCCCTACCTTATTCCTGTGCTGAGATACAGGCTGCTCCAACCTGCTGTAAAATGCTTGATTTCGAGAGTGAGCGAAACTAATGAAAACATTGTTGGGGTAAAACCTAAAGGGAAAGGCCTAGCACCAAATTGCATTGGCCATCTGATCTAACTTCTGGAGGCAGTCAAAATGATCCTTAGAATTCTTCCCTACCTTATTCCTGTGCTGAGATACAGGCTGCTCCAACCTGCTGTAAAATGCTTGATTTCGAGAGTGAGCGAAACTAATGAAAACATTGTTGGGGTAAAACCTAAAGGGAAAGGCCTAGCACCAAATTGCATTGGCCATCTGATCTAACTTCTGGAGGCAGTCAAAATGATCCTTAGAATTTCTTCCCTACCTTATTCCTGTGCTGAGATACAGGCTGCTCCAACCTGCTGTAAAATGCTTGATTTCGAGAGTGAGCGAAACTAATGAAAACATTGTTGGGGTAAAAACCTAAAGGGAAAGTCCTAGCACCAAATTCCAATTTGCCATCTGATCTAACTTCTGGAGGCAGTCAAAATGATCCTTAGAATTTCTTCCCTACCTTATTCCTGTGCTGAGATACAGGCTGCTCCAACCTGCTGTAAATGCTTGATTTCGAGAGTGAGCGAAACTAATGAAACATTTGTTGGGGTAAAACCTAAAGGGAAAGGCTAGCACCATATTGCATTGGCCATCTGATCTAACTTCTGGAGGCAGTCAAAATGAGTATTTGAATTCTTTCCCTACCTTATTCCTGTGCTGAGATACAGGCTGCTCCAACCTGCTGTAAAATGCTTGATTTCGAGGAGTGAGCGAAACCTAATGAAAACATTGTTGGGGTAAAACCTAAAGGGAAAGACCTAGCACCAAATCCAATTGGCCATCTGATCTAACTTCTGGAGGCAGTCAAAATGATCCTTAGAATTCTTCCCTACCTTATTCCTGTGCTGAGATACAGGCTGCTCCAACCTGCTGTAAAATGCTTGATTTCGAGAGTGAGCGAAACTAATGAAAACATTGTTGGGGTAAAACCTAAAGGGAAAGACCTAGCACCAAATCCAATTTGCCATCTGATCTAACTTCTGGAGGCAGTCAAAATGATCCTTAGAATTCTTCCCTACCTTATTCCTGTGCTGAGATACAGGCTGCTCCAACCTGCTGTAAAATGCTTGATTTCGAGAGTGAGCGAAAACTAATGAAAACATTGTTGGGGTAAAACCTAAAGGGAAAGAACCTAGCACCAAATCCAATTTGCCATCTGATCTAACTTCTGGAGGCAGTCAAAATGATCCTTAGAATTCTTCCCTACCTTATTCCTGTGCTGAGATACAGGCTGCTCCAACCTGCTGTAAAATGCTTGATTTCGAGAGTGAGCGAAACTAATGAAAACATTGTTGGGGTAAAACCTAAAGGGAAAGACCTAGCACCAAATTGCATGGGCCATCTGATCTAACTTCTGGAGGCAGTCAAAATGAGTATTTCAATTCTTCCCTACCTTATTCCTGTGCTGAGATACAGGCTGCTCCAACCTGCTGTAAAATGCTTGATTTCGAGAGTGAGCGAAACTAATTGAAAACATTGTTGGGGTAAAACCTAAAGGGAAAGGCCTAGCACCAAATTGCATTGGCCATCTGATCTAACTTCTGGAGGCAGTCAAAATGAGTATTTGAATTCTTCCCTACCTTATTCCTGTGCTGAGATACAGGCTGCTCCAACCTGCTGTAAAATGCTTGATTTCGAGAGTGAGCGAAACTAATGAAAACATTGTTGGGGTAAAACCTAAAGGGAAAGACCTAGCACCAAAATTGCATTGGCCATCTGATCTAACTTCTGGAGGCAGTCAAAATGATCCTTAGAATTCTTCCCTACCTTATTCCTGTGCTGAGATACAGGCTGCTCCAACCTGCTGTAAAATGCTTGATTTCGAGAGTGAGCGAAACTAATGAAAACATTGTTGGGGTAAAACCTAAAGGGAAAGGCCTAGCACCAAATTGCATTGGCCATCTGATCTAACTTCTGGAGGCAGTCAAAATGATCCTTAGAATTCTTCCCTACCTTATTCCTGTGCTGAGATACAGGCTGCTCCAACCTGCTGTAAAATGCTTGATTTCGAGAGTGAGCGAAACTAATGAAAACATTGTTGGGGTAAAACCTAAAGGGAAAGACCTAGCACCAAATCCAATTTGCCATCTGATCTAACTTCTGGAGGCAGTCAAAATGATCCTTAGAATTCTTCCCTACCTTATTCCTGTGCTGAGATACAGGCTGCTCCAACCTGCTGTAAAAAGCTTGATTTCGAGAGTGAGCGAAACTAATGAAAACATTGTTGGGGTAAAACCTAAAGGGAAAGACCTAGCACCAAATCCAATTTTGCCATCTGATCTAACTTCTGGAGGCAGTCAAAATGAGCCTTAGAATTCTTCCCTACCTTATTCCTGTGCTGAGATACAGGCTGCTCCAACCTGCTGTAAAATGCTTGATTTCGAGAGTGAGCGAAACTAATGAAAACATTGTTGGGGTAAAACCTAAAGGGAAAGACCTAGCACCAAATCCAATTGGCCATCTGATCTAACTTCTGGAGGCAGTCAAAATGATCCTTAGAATTCTTCCCTACCTTATTCCTGTGCTGAGATACAGGCTGCTCCAACCTGCTGTAAAATGCTTGATTTCGAGAGTGAGCGAAACTAATGAAAACATTGTTGGGGTAAAACCTAAAGGGAAAGACCTAGTACCAAATCCAATTTGCCATCTGATCTAACTTCTGGAGGCAGTCAAAATGATCCTTAGAATTCTTCCCTACCTTATTCCTGTGCTGAGATACAGGCTGCTCCAACCTGCTGTAAAATGCTTGATTTCGAGAGTGAGCGAAACTAATGAAAACATTGTTGGGGTAAAACCTAAAGGGAAAGACCTAGCACCAAATCCAATTTGCCATCTGATCTAACTTCTGGAGGCAGTCAAAATGATCCTTAGAATTCTTCCCTACCTTATTCCTGTGCTGAGATACAGGCTGCTCCAACCTGCTGTAAAATGCTTGATTTCGAGAGTGAGCGAAACTAATGAAAACATTGTTGGGGTAAAACCTAAAGGGGAAAGACCTAGCACCAAATCCAATTTGCCATCTGATCTAACTTCTGGAGGCAGTCAAAATGAGCCTTAGAATTCTTCCCTACCTTATTCCTGTGCTGAGATACAGGCTGCTCCAACCTGCTGTAAAATGCTTGATTTCGAGAGTGAGCGAAAACTAATGAAAACATTGTTGGGGTAAAACCTAAAGGGAAAGGCCTAGCACCAAATCCAATTTGCCATCTGATCTAACTTCTGGAGGCAGTCAAAATGATCCTTAGAATTCTTCCCTACCTTATTCCTGTGCTGAGATACAGGCTGCTCCAACCTGCTGTAAAATGCTTGATTTCGAGAGTGAGCGAAACTAATGAAAACATTGTTGGGGTAAAACCTAAAGGGAAAGACCTAGCACCAAATTGCATGGGCCATCTGATCTAACTTCTGGAGGCAGTCAAAATGAGTATTTGAATTCTTCCCTACCTTATTCCTCTGCTGAGATACAGGCTGCTCCAACCTGCTGTAAAATGCTTGATTTCGAGAGTGAGCGAAACTAATGAAAACATTGTTGGGGTAAAACCTAAAGGGAAAGGCCTAGCACCAAATTGCATTGGCCATCTGATCTAACTTCTGGAGGCAGTCAAAATGAGTATTTGAATTCTTCCCTACCTTATTCCTGTGCTGAGATACAGGCTGCTCCAACCTGCTGTAAAATGCTTGATTTCGAGAGTGAGCGAAACTAATGAAAACATTGTTGGGGTAAAACCTAAAGGGAAAGACCTAGCACCAAATTGCATTGGCCATCTGATCTAACTTCTGGAGGCAGTCAAAATGATCCTTAGAATTCTTCCCTACCTTATTCCTGTGCTGAGATACAGGCTGCTCCAACCTGCTGTAAAATGCTTGATTTCGAGAGTGAGCGAAACTAATGAAAACATTGTTGGGGTAAAACCTAAAGGGAAAGGCCTAGCACCAAATTGCATTGGCCATCTGATCTAACTTCTGGAGGCAGTCAAAATGATCCTTAGAATTCTTCCCTACCTTATTCCTGTGCTGAGATACAGGCTGCTCCAACCTGCTGTAAAATGCTTGATTTCGAGAGTGAGCGAAACTAATGAAAACATTGTTGGGGTAAAACCTAAAGGGAAAGACCTAGCACCAAATCCAATTTGCCATCTGATCTAACTTCTGGAGGCAGTCAAAATGAGCCTTAGAATTCTTCCCTACCTTATTCCTGTGCTGAGATACAGGCTGCTCCAACCTGCTGTAAAATGCTTGATTTCGAGAGTGAGCGAAACTAATGAAAACATTGTTGGGGTAAAACCTAAAGGGAAAGACCTAGCACCAAATCCAATTTGCCATCTGATCTAACTTCTGGAGGCAGTCAAAATGAGCCTTAGAATTCTTCCCTACCTTATTCCTGTGCTGAGATACAGGCTGCTCCAACCTGCTGTAAAATGCTTGATTTCGAGAGTGAGCGAAACTAATGAAAACATTGTTGGGGTAAAACCTAAAGGGAAAGGCCTAGCACCAAATTGCATTGGCCATCTGATCTAACTTCTGGAGGCAGTCAAAATGATCCTTAGGAATTCTTCCCTACCTTATTCCTGTGCTGAGATACAGGCTGCTCCAACCTGCTGTAAAATGCTTGATTTCGAGAGTGAGCGAAACTAATGAAAACATTGTTGGGGTAAAACCTAAAGGGAAAGACCTAGCACCAAATCCAATTGGCCATCTGATCTAACTTCTGGAGGCAGTCAAAATGATCCTTAGAATTCTTCCCTACCTTATTCCTGTGCTGAGATACAGGCTGCTCCAACCTGCTGTAAAATGCTTGATTTCGAGAGTGAGCGAAACTAATGAAAACATTGTTGGGGTAAAACCTAAAGGGAAAGGCCTAGCACCAAATTGCATTGGCCATCTGATCTAAACTTCTGGAGGCAGTCAAAATGAGTATTTGAATTCTTCCCTACCTTATTCCTGTGCTGAGATACAGGCTGCTCCAACCTGCTGTAAAATGCTTGATTTCGAGAGTGAGCGAAACTAATGAAAACATTGTTGGGGTAAAACCTAAAGGGAAAGACCTAGCACCAAATCCAATTGGCCATCTGATCTAACTTCTGGAGGCAGTCAAAATGATCCTTAGAATTCTTCCCTACCTTATTCCTGTGCTGAGATACAGGCTGCTCCAACCTGCTGTAAAATGCTTGATTTCGAGAGTGAGCGAAACTAATGAAAACATTGTTGGGGTAAAACCCAAAGGGAAAGACCTAGCACCAAATCCAATTTGCCATCTGATCTAACTTCTGGAGGCAGTCAAAATGATCCTTAGAATTCTTCCCTACCTTATTCCTGTGCTGAGATACAGGCTGCTCCAACCTGCTGTAAAATGCTTGATTTCGAGAGTGAGCGAAACTAATGAAAACATTGTTGGGGTAAAACCTAAAGGGAAAGACCTAGCACCAAATCCAATTTGCCATCTGATCTAACTTCTGGAGGCAGTCAAAATGATCCTTAGAATTCTTCCCTACCTTATTCCTGTGCTGAGATACAGGCTGCTCCAACCTGCTGTAAAATGCTTGATTTCGAGAGTGAGCGAAACTAATGAAAACATTGTTGGGGTAAAACCTAAAGGGAAAGACCTAGCACCAAATCCAATTTGCCATCTGATCTAACTTCTGGAGGCAGTCAAAATGATCCTTAGAATTCTTCCCTACCTTATTCCTGTGCTGAGATACAGGCTGGCCTCCAACCTGCTGTAAAATGCTTGATTTCGAGAGTGAGCGAAACTAATGAAAACATTGTTGGGGGTAAAACCTAAAGGGAAAGACCTAGCACCAAATTGCATGGGCCATCTGATCTAACTTCTGGAGGCAGTCAAAATGAGTATTTCAATTCTTCCCTACCTTATTCCTGTGCTGAGATACAGGCTGCTCCAACCTGCTGTAAAATGCTTGATTTCGAGAGTGAGCGAAACTAATGAAAACATTGTTGGGGTAAAACCTAAAGGGAAAGGCCTACCACCAAATTGCATTGGCCATCTGATCTAACTTCTGGAGGCAGTCAAAATGAGTAATTTGAATTCCTCCCTACCTTATTCCTGTGCTGAGATACAGGCTGCTCCAACCTGCTGTAATATGCTTGATTTCGAGAGTGAGCGAAACTAATGAAAACATTGTTGGGGTAAAACCTAAAGGGAAAGACCTAGCACCAAATTGCATTGGCCATCTGATCTAACTTCTGGAGGCAGTCAAAATGATCCTTAGAATTCTTCCCTACCTTATTCCTGTGCTGAGATACAGGCTGCTCCAACCTGCTGTAAAAATGCTTGATTTCGAGAGTGAGCGAAACTAATGAAAACATTGTTGGGGTAAAACCTAAAGGGAAAGACCTAGCACCAAATCCAATTTGCCATCTGATCTAACTTCTGGAGGCAGTCAAAATGAGCCTTAGAATTCTTCCCTACCTTATTCCTGTGCTGAGATACAGGCTGCTCCAACCTGCTGTAAAATGCTTGATTTCGAGAGTGAGCGAAACTAATGAAAACATTGTTGGGGTAAAACCTAAAGGGAAAGACCTAGCACCAAATCCAATTGGCCATCTGATCTAACTTCTGGAGGCAGTCAAAATGAGCCTTAGAATTCTTCCCTACCTTATTCCTGTGCTGAGATACAGGCTGCTCCAACCTGCTGTAAAATGCTTGATTTCGAGAGTGAGCGAAAACTAATGAAAACATTGTTGGGGTAAAACCTAAAGGGAAAGACCTAGTACCAAATCCAATTTGCCATCTGATCTAACTTCTGGAGGCAGTCAAAATGATCCTTAGAATTCTTCCCTACCTTATTCCTGTGCTGAGATACAGGCTGCTCCAACCTGCTGTAAAATGCTTGATTTCGAGAGTGAGCGAAACTAATGAAAACATTGTTGGGGTAAAACCTAAAGGGAAAGACCTAGCACCCAAATCCAATTTGCCATCTGATCTAACTTCTGGAGGCAGTCAAAATGATCCTTAGAATTCTTCCCTACCTTATTCCTGTGCTGAGATACAGGCTGCTCCAACCTGCTGTAAAATGCTTGATTTCCGAGAGTGAGCGAAACTAATGAAAACATTGTTGGGGTAAAACCTAAAGGGAAAGACCTAGCACCAAATCCAATTTGCCATCTGATCTAACTTCTGGAGGCAGTCAAAATGAGCCTTAGAATTCTTCCCTACCTTATTCCTGTGCTGAGATACAGGCTGCTCCAACCTGCTGTAAAATGCTTGATTTCGAGAGTGAGCGAAACTAATGAAAAACATTGTTGGGGTAAAACCTAAAGGGAAAGGCCTAGCACCAAAATCCAATTTGCCATCTGATCTAACTTCTGGAGGCAGTCAAAATGATCCTTAGAATTCTTCCCTACCCTTATTCCTGTGCTGAGATACAGGCGCTGCTCCAACCTGCTGTAAAATGCTTGATTTCGAGAGTGAGCGAAACTAATGAAAACATTGTTGGGGTAAAACCTAAAGGGAAAGACCTAGCACCAAATTGCATGGGCCATCTGATCTAACTTCTGGAGGCAGTCAAAATGAGTATTTGAATTCTTCCCTACCTTATTCCTGTGCTGAGATACAGGCTGCTCCAACCTGCTGTAAAATGCTTGATTTCGAGAGTGAGCGAAAACTAATGAAAACATTGTTGGGGTAAAACCTAAAGGGAAAGGCCTAGCACCAAATTGCATTGGCCATCTGATCTAACTTCTGGAGGCAGTCAAAATGAGTATTTGAATTCTTCCCTACCTTATTCCTGTGCTGAGATACAGGCTGCTCCAACCTGCTGTAAAATGCTTGATTTCGAGAGTGAGCGAAACTAATGAAAAACATTGTTGGGGTAAAACCTAAAGGGAAAGACCTAGCACCAAATCCAATTTGCCATCTGATCTAACTTCTGGAGGCAGTCAAAATGAGTATTTGAATTCTTCCCTACCTTATTCCTGTGCTGAGATACAGGCTGCTCCAACCTGCTGTAAAATGCTTGATTTCGAGAGTGAGCGAAACTAATGAAAACATTGTTGGGGTAAAACCTAAAGGGAAAGACCTAGCACCAAATCCAATTTGCCATCTGATCTAACTTCTGGAGGCAGTCAAAATGATCCTTAGAATTCTTCCCTACCTTATTCCTGTGCTGAGATACAGGCTGCTCCAACCTGCTGTAAAATGCTTGATTTCGAGAGTGAGCGAAACTAATGAAAACATTGTTGGGGTAAAAACCTAAAGGGAAAGACCTAGCACCAAATCCAATTTGCCATCTGATCTAACTTCTGGAGGCAGTCAAAATGATCCTTAGAATTCTTCCCTACCTTATTCCTGTGCTGAGATACAGGCTGCTCCAACCTGCTGTAAAATGCTTGATTTCGAGAGTGAGCGAAACTAATGAAAAACAATGTTGGGGTAAAAACCTAAAGGGAAAGGCCTAGCACCAAATTGCATTGGCCATCTGATCTAACTTCTGGAGGCAGTCAAAATGATCCTTAGAATTCTTCCCTACCTTATTCCAGTGCTGAGATACAGGCTGCTCCAAACTGCTGTAAAATGCTTGATTTCGAGAGTGAGCGAAACTAATGAAAACATTGTTGGGGGTAAAACCTAAAGGGAAAGGCCTAGCACCAAATTCCATTGGCCATCTGATCTAACTTCTGGAGGCAGTCAAAATGAGTATTTGAATTCTTCCCCTACCTTATTCCTGTGCTGAGATACAGGCTGCTCCAACCTGCTGTAAAATGCTTGATTTCGAGAGTGAGCGAAACTAATGAAAACATTGTTGGGGTAAAACCTAAAGGGAAAGGCCTAGCACCAAATTGCATTGGCCATCTGATCTAACTTCTGGAGGCAGTCAAAATGATCCCTTAGAATTCTTCCCTACCTTATTCCTGTGCTGAGATACAGGCTGCTCCAACCTGCTGTAAAATGCTTGATTTCGAGAGTGAGCGAAACTAATGAAAACATTGTTGGGGTAAAACCTAAAGGGAAAGGCCTAGCACCAAATTGCATTGGCCATCTGATCTAACTTCTGGAGGCAGTCAAAATGATCCTTAGAATTCTTCCCTACCTTATTCCTGTGCTGAGATACAGGCTGCTCCAACCTGCTGTAAAATGCTTGATTTCGAGAGTGAGCGAAACTAATGAAAACATTGTTGGGGGTAAAACCTAAAGGGAAAGACCTAGCACCAAATCCAATTTGCCATCTGATCTAACTTCTGGAGGCAGTCAAAATGATCCTTAGAATTCTTCCCTACCTTATTCCTGTGCTGAGATACAGGCTGCTCCAACCTGCTGTAAAATGCTTGATTTCGAGAGTGAGCGAAACTAATGAAAACATTGTTGGGGTAAAACCGAAAGGGAAAGACCTAGCACCAAATCCAATTTGCCATCTGATCTAACTTCTGGAGGCAGTCAAAATGATCCTTAGAATTCTTCCCTACCTTATTCCTGTGCTGAGATACAGGCTGCTCCAACCTGCTGTAAAATGCTTGATTTCGAGAGTGAGCGAAACTAATGAAAACATTGTTGGGGTAAAACCTAAAGGGAAAGACCTAGCACCAAATCCAATTTGCCATCTGATCTAACTTCTGGAGGCAGTCAAAATGATCCTTAGAATTCTTCCCTACCTTATTCCTGTGCTGAGATACAGGCTGCTCCAACCTGCTGTAAAAATGCTTGATTTCAAGAGTGAGCGAAACTAATGAAAACATTGTTGGGGTAAAACCTAAAGGGAAAGACCTAGCACCAAATCCAATTTGCCATCTGATCTAACTTCTGGAGGCAGTCAAAATGAGCCTTAGAATTCTTCCCTACCTTATTCCTGTGCTGAGATACAGGCTGCTCCAACCTGCTGTAAAATGCTTGATTTCGAGAGTGAGCGAAACTAATGAAAACATTGTTGGGGTAAAACCTAAAGGGAAAGACCTAGCACCAAATCCAATTTGCCATCTGATCTAACTTTTAGAGGCAGTCAAAATGAGTATTTGAATTCTTCCCTATCTTATTCCTGTGCTGAGATACAGGCTGCTCCAACCTGCTGTAAAATGCTTGATTTCGAGAGTGAGCGAAACTAATGAAAAACATGTTGGGGTAAAACCTAAAGGGAAAGACCTAGCACCAAATTGCATTGGCCATCTGATCTAACTTCTGGAGGCAGTCAAAATGAGTATTTGAATTCTTCCCCTACCTTATTCCTGTGCTGAGATACAGGCTGCTCCAACCTGCTGTAAAATGCTTGATTTCGAGAGTGAGCGAAACTAATGAAAACATTGTTGGGGTAAAACCTAAAGGGAAAGACCTAGCACCAAATCCAATTTGCCATCTGATCTAACTTCTGGAGGCAGTCAAAATGATCCTTAGAATTCTTCCCTACCTTATTCCTGTGCTGAGATACAGGCTGCTCCAACCTGCTGTAAAATGCTTGATTTCGAGAGTGAGCGAAACTAATGAAAACATTGTTGGGGTAAAAACCTAAAGGGAAAGACCTAGCACCAAATCCAATTTGCCATCTGATCTAACTTCTGGAGGCAGTCAAAATGAGCCTTAGAATTCTTCCCTACCTTATTCCTGTGCTGAGATACAGGCTGCTCCAACCTGCTGTAAAATGCTTGATTTCGAGAGTGAGCGAAACTAATGAAAACATTGTTGGGGTAAAACCTAAAGGGAAAGACCTAGCACCAAATCCAATTTGCCATCTGATCTAACTTCTGGAGGCAGTCAAAATGAGCCTTAGAATTCTTCCCTACCTTATTCCTGTGCTGAGATACAGGCTGCTCCAACCTGCTGTAAAATGCTTGATTTCGAGAGTGAGCGAAACTAATGAAAACATTGTTGGGGTAAAACCTAAAGGGAAAGACCTAGCACCAAATCCAATTTGCCATCTGATCTAACTTCTGGAGGCAGTCAAAAATGATCCTTAGAATTCTTCCCTACCTTATTCCTGTGCTGAGATACAGGCTGCTCCAACCTGCTGTAAAATGCTTGATTTCGAGAGTGAGCGAAACTAATGAAAACATTGTTGGGGTAAAACCTAAAGGGAAAGGCCTAGCACAAAATTGCATTGGCCATCTGATCTAACTTCTGGAGGCAGTCAAAATGAGTATTTGAATTCTTCCCTACCTTATTCCTGTGCTGAGATACAGGCTGCTCCAACCTGCTGTAAAATGCTTGATTTCGAGAGTGAGCGAAACTAATGAAAACATTGTTGGGGTAAAACCTAAAGGGAAAGACCTAGCCACCAAATCCAATTTGCCATCTGATCTAACTTCTGGAGGCAGTCAAAATGATCCTTAGAATTCTTCCCTACCTTATTCCTGTGCTGAGATTACAGGCTGCCTCCAACCTGCTGTAAAATGCTTGATTTCGAGAGTGAGCGAAACTAATGAAAACATTGTTGGGGTAAAACCTAAAGGGAAAGACCTAGCACCAAATCCAATTTGCCATCTGATCTAACTTCTGGAGGCAGTCAAAATGATCCTTAGAATTCTTCCCTACCTTATTCCTGTGCTGAGATACAGGCTGCTCCAACCTGCTGTAAAATGCTTGATTTCGAGAGTGAGCGAAACTAATGAAAACATTGTTGGGGTAAAACCTAAAGGGAAAGGCCTAGCACCAAATTGCATTGGCCATCTGATCTAACTTCTGGAGGCAGTCAAAATGAGCCTTAGAATTCTTCCCTACCTTATTCCTGTGCTGAGATACAGGCTGCTCCAACCTGCTGTAAAATGCTTGATTTCGAGAGTGAGCGAAACTAATGAAAACATTGTTGGGGTAAAACCTAAAGGGAAAGGCCTAGCACCAAATTGCATTGGCCATCTGATCTAACTTCTGGAGGCAGTCAAAATGATCCTTAGAATTCTTCCCTACCTTATTCCTGTGCTGAGATACAGGCTGCTCCAACCTGCTGTAAAATGCTTGATTTCGAGAGTGAGCGAAACTAATGAAAACATTGTTGGGGTAAAACCTAAAGGGAAAGACCTAGCACCCAAATCCAATTTGCCATCTGATCTAACTTCTGGAGGCAGTCAAAATGAGTATTTGAATTCTTCCCTACCTTATTCCTGTGCTGAGATACAGGCTGCTCCAACCTGCTGTAAAATGCTTGATTTCGAGAGTGAGCGAAACTAATGAAAACATTGTTGGGGTAAAACCTAAAGGGAAAGACCTAGCACCAATCCAATTTGCCATCTGATCTAACTTCTGGAGGCAGTCCAAAATGAGTATTTGAATTCTTCCCTACCTTATTCCTGTGCTGAGATACAGGCTGCTCCAACCTGCTGTAAAATGCTTGATTTCGAGAGTGAGCGAAACTAATGAAAACATTGTTGGGGTAAAACCTAAAGGGAAAGACCTAGCACCAAATCCAATTTGCCATCTGATCTAACTTCTGGAGGCAGTCAAAATGATCCTTAGAATTCTTCCCTACCTTATTCCTGTGCTGAGATACAGGCTGCTCCAACCTGCTGTAAAATGCTTGATTTCGAGAGTGAGCGAAACTAATGAAAACATTGTTGGGGTAAAACCTAAAGGGAAAGACCTAGCACCAAATCCAATTTGCCATCTGATCTAACTTCTGGAGGCAGTCAAAATGATCCTTAGAATTCTTCCCTACCTTATTCCTGTGCTGAGATACAGGCTGCTCCAACCTGCTGTAAAATGCTTGATTTCGAGAGTGAGCGAAACTAATGAAAACATTGTTGGGGTAAAAACCTAAAGGGAAAGACCTAGCACCAAATCCAATTTGCCATCTGATCTAACTTCTGGAGGCAGTCAAAATGATCCTTAGAATTCTTCCCTACCTTATTCCTGTGCTGAGATACAGGCTGCTCCCAACCTGCTGTAAAATGCTTGATTTCGAGAGTGAGCGAAACTAATGAAAACATTGTTGGGGTAAAACCTAAAGGGAAAGACCTAGCACCAAATCCAATTTGCCATCTGATCTAACTTCTGGAGGCAGTCAAAATTATCCTTAGAATTCTTCCCTAACTTATTCCTGTGCTGAGATACAGGCTGCTCCAACCTGCTGTAAAATGCTTGATTTCGAGAGTGAGCGAAACTAATGAAAAACATTGTTGGGGTAAAACCTAAAGGGAAAGACCTAGCACCAAATCCAATTTGCCATCTGATCTAACTTTTAGAGGCAGTCAAAATGAGTATTTGAATTCTTCCCTATCTTATTCCTGTGCTGAGATACAGGCTGCTCCAACCTGCTGTAAAATGCTTGATTTCGAGAGTGAGCGAAACTAATGAAAACATTGTTGGGGTAAAACCTAAAGGGAAAGACCTAGCACCAAATTGCATTGGCCATCTGATCTAACTTCTGGAGGCAGTCAAAATGAGTATTTGAATTCTTCCCTACCTTATTCCTGTGCTGAGATACAGGCTGCTCCAACCTGCTGTAAAATGCTTGATTTCGAGAGTGAGCGAAACTAATGAAAACATTGTTGGGGTAAAACCTAAAGGGAAAGACCTAGCACCAAATCCAATTTGCCATCTGATCTAACTTCTGGAGGCAGTCAAAATGATCCTTAGAATTCTTCCCTACCTTATTCCTGTGCTGAGATACAGGCTGCTCCAACCTGCTGTAAAATGCTTGATTTCGAGAGTGAGCGAAACTAATGAAAACATTGTTGGGGTAAAACCTAAAGGGAAAGACCTAGCACCAAATCCAATTTGCCATCTGATCTAACTTCTGGAGGCAGTCAAAATGAGCCTTAGAATTCTTCCCTACCTTATTCCTGTGCTGAGATACAGGCTGCTCCAACCTGCTGTAAAATGCTTGATTTCGAGAGTGAGCGAAACTAATGAAAACACTGTTGGGGTAAAACCTAAAGGGAAAGACCTAGCACCAAATCCAATTTGCCATCTGATCTAACTTCTGGAGGCAGTCAAAATGAGCCTTAGAATTCTTCCCTACCTTATTCCTGTGCTGAGATACAGGCTGCTCCAACCTGCTGTAAAATGCTTGATTTCGAGAGTGAGCGAAACTAATGAAAACATTGTTGGGGTAAAACCTAAAGGGAAAGACCTAGCACCAAATCCAATTTGCCATCTGATCTAACTTCTGGAGGCAGTCAAAATGATCCTTAGAATTCTTCCCTACCTTATTCCTGTGCTGAGATACAGGCTGCTCCAACCTGCTGTAAAATGCTTGATTTCGAGAGTGAGCGAAACTAATGAAAACATTGTTGGGGTAAAACCTAAAGGGAAAGGCCTAGCACAAAATTGCATTGGCCATCTGATCTAACTTCTGGAGGCAGTCAAAATGAGTATTTGAATTCTTCCCTACCTTATTCCTGTGCTGAGATACAGGCTGCTCCAACCTGCTGTAAAATGCTTGATTTCGAGAGTGAGCGAAACTAATGAAAACATTGTTGGGGTAAAACCTAAAGGGAAAGACCTAGCACCAAATCCAATTTGCCATCTGATCTAACTTCTGGAGGCAGTCAAAATGATCCTTAGAATTCTTCCCTACCTTATTCCTGTGCTGAGATACAGGCTGCTCCAACCTGCTGTAAAATGCTTGATTTCGAGAGTGAGCGAAACTAATGAAAACATTGTTGGGGTAAAACCTAAAGGGAAAGACCTAGCACCAAATCCAATTTGCCATCTGATCTAACTTCTGGAGGCAGTCAAAATGATCCTTAGAATTCTTCCCTACCTTATTCCTGTGCTGAGATACAGGCTGCTCCAACCTGCTGTAAAATGCTTGATTTCGAGAGTGAGCGAAACTAATGAAAACATTGTTGGGGTAAAACCTAAAGGGAAAGGCCTAGCACCAAATTGCATTGGCCATCTGATCTAACTTCTGGAGGCAGTCAAAATGATCCTTAGAATTCTTCCCTACCTTATTCCTGTGCTGAGATACAGGCTGCTCCAACCTGCTGTAAAATGCTTGATTTCGAGAGTGAGCGAAACTAATGAAAACATTGTTGGGGTAAAACCTAAAGGGAAAGACCTAGCACCAAATCCAATTTGCCATCTGATCTAACTTCTGGAGGCAGTCAAAATGATCCTTAGAATTCTTCCCTACCTTATTCCTGTGCTGAGATACAGGCTGCTCCAACCTGCTGTAAAATGCTTGATTTCGAGAGTGAGCGAAACTAATGAAAACATTGTTGGGGTAAAACCTAAAGGGAAAGACCTAGCACCAAATCCAATTTGCCATCTGATCTAACTTCTGGAGGCAGTCAAAATGATCCTTAGAATTCTTCCCTACCTTATTCCTGTGCTGAGATACAGGCTGCTCCAACCTGCTGTAAAATGCTTGATTTCGAGAGTGAGCGAAACTAATGAAAACATTGTTGGGGGTAAAACCTAAAGGGAAAGACCTAGCACCAAATCCAATTTGCCATCTGATCTAACTTCTGGAGGCAGTCAAAATGAGTATTTTGAATTCTTCCCTACCTTATTCCTGTGCTGAGATACAGGCTGCTCCAACCTGCTGTAAAATGCTTGATTTCGAGAGTGAGCGAAACTAATGAAAACATTGTTGGGGTAAAACCTAAAGGGAAAGACCTAGCACCAAATACAATTTTGCCATCTGATCTAACTTCTGGAGGCAGTCAAAATGATCCTTAGAATTCTTCCCTACCTTATTCCTGTGCTGAGATACAGGCTGCTCCAACCTGCTGTAAAATGCTTGATTTCGAGAGTGAGCGAAACTAATGAAAACATTGTTGGGGTAAAACCTAAAGGGAAAGACCTAGCACCAAATCCAATTTGCCATCTGATCTAACTTCTGGAGGCAGTCAAAATGATCCTTAGAATTCTTCCCTACCTTATTCCTGTGCTGAGATACAGGCTGCTCCAACCTGCTGTAAAATGCTTGATTTCAAGAGTGAGCGAAACTAATGAAAACATTGTTGGGGTAAAACCTAAAGGGAAAGACCTAGCACCAAATCCAATTTGCCATCTGATCTAACTTCTGGAGGCAGTCAAAATGAGCCTTAGAATTCTTCCCTACCTTATTCCTGTGCTGAGATACAGGCTGCTCCAACCTGCTGTAAAATGCTTGATTTCGAGAGTGAGCGAAACTAATGAAAACATTGTTGGGGTAAAACCTAAAGGGAAAGACCTAGCACCAAATCCAATTTGCCATCTGATCTAACTTTTAGAGGCAGTCAAAATGAGTATTTGAATTCTTCCCTAACTTATTCCTGTGCTGAGATACAGGCTGCTCCAACCTGCTGTAAAATGCTTGATTTCGAGAGTGAGCGAAACTAATGAAAACATTGTTGGGGTAAAACCTAAAGGGAAAGACCTAGCACCAAATCCAATTTGCCATCTGATCTAACTTCTGGAGGCAGTCAAAATGATCCTTAGAATTCTTCCCTACCTTATTCCTGTGCTGAGATACAGGCTGCTCCAACCTGCTGTAAAATGCTTGATTTCGAGAGTGAGCGAAACTAATGAAAACATTGTTGGGGTAAAACCTAAAGGGAAAGACCTAGCACCAAATCCAATTTGCCATCTGATCTAACTTCTGGAGGCAGTCAAAATGAGCCTTAGAATTCTTCCCTACCTTATTCCTGTGCTGAGATACAGGCTGCTCCAACCTGCTGTAAAATGCTTGATTTCGAGAGTGAGCGAAACTAATGAAAACATTGTTGGGGTAAAACCTAAAGGGAAAGGCCTAGCACAAAATTGCATTGGCCATCTGATCTAACTTCTGGAGGCAGTCAAAATGAGTATTTGAATTCTTCCCTACCTTATTCCTGTGCTGAGATACAGGCTGCTCCAACCTGCTGTAAAATGCTTGATTTCGAGAGTGAGCGAAACTAATGAAAACATTGTTGGGGTAAAACCTAAAGGGAAAGACCTAGCACCAAATCCAATTTGCCATCTGATCTAACTTCTGGAGGCAGTCAAAATGATCCTTAGAATTCTTCCCTACCTTATTCCTGTGCTGAGATACAGGCTGCTCCAACCTGCTGTAAAATGCTTGATTTCGAGAGTGAGCGAAACTAATGAAAACATTGTTGGGGTAAAACCTAAAGGGAAAGACCTAGCACCAAATCCAATTTGCCATCTGATCTAACTTCTGGAGGCAGTCAAAATGATCCTTAGAATTCTTCCCTACCTTATTCCTGTGCTGAGATACAGGCTGCTCCAACCTGCTGTAAAATGCTTGATTTCGAGAGTGAGCGAAACTAATGAAAACATTGTTGGGGTAAAACCTAAAGGGAAAGGCCTAGCACCAAATTGCATTGGCCATCTGATCTAACTTCTGGAGGCAGTCAAAATGATCCTTAGAATTCTTCCCTACCTTATTCCTGTGCTGAGATACAGGCTGCTCCAACCTGCTGTAAAATGCTTGATTTCGAGAGTGAGCGAAACTAATGAAAACATTGTTGGGGTAAAACCTAAAGGGAAAGACCTAGCACCAAATCCAATTTGCCATCTGATCTAACTTCTGGAGGCAGTCAAAATGAGTATTTGAATTCTTCCCTACCTTATTCCTGTGCTGAGATACAGGCTGCTCCAACCTGCTGTAAAATGCTTGATTTCGAGAGTGAGCGAAACTAATGAAAACATTGTTGGGGTAAAACCTAAAGGGAAAGACCTAGCACCAAATCCAATTTGCCATCTGATCTAACTTCTGGAGGCAGTCAAAATGATCCTTAGAATTCTTCCCTACCTTATTCCTGTGCTGAGATACAGGCTGCTCCAACCTGCTGTAAAATGCTTGATTTCGAGAGTGAGCAAAACTAATGAAAACATTGTTGGGGTAAAACCTAAAGGGAAAGACCTAGCACCAAATCCAATTTGCCATCTGATCTAACTTCTGGAGGCAGTCAAAATGAGCCTTAGAATTCTTCCCTACCTTATTCCTGTGCTGAGATACAGGCTGCTCCAACCTGCTGTAAAATGCTTGATTTCGAGAGTGAGCGAAACTAATGAAAACATTGTTGGGGTAAAACCTAAAGGGAAAGGCCTAGCACCAAATTGCATGGGCCATCTGATCTAACTTCTGGAGGCAGTCAAAATGAGTATTTGAATTCTTCCCTACCTTATTCCTGTGCTGAGATACAGGCTGCTCCAACCTGCTGTAAAATGCTTGATTTCGAGAGTGAGCGAAACTAATGAAAACATTGTTGGGGTAAAACCTAAAGGGAAAGACCTAGCACCAAATCCAATTTGCCATCTGATCTAACTTCTGGAGGCAGTCAAAATGAGCCTTAGAATTCTTCCCTACCTTATTCCTGTGCTGAGATACAGGCTGCTCCAACCTGCTGTAAAATGCTTGATTTCGAGAGTGAGCGAAACTAATGAAAACATTGTTGGGGTAAAACCTAAAGGGAAAGGCCTAGCACCAAATTGCATGGGCCATCTGATCTAACTTCTGGAGGCAGTCAAAATGAGTATTTGAATTCTTCCCTACCTTATTCCTGTGCTGAGATACAGGCTGCTCCAACCTGCTGTAAAATGCTTGATTTCGAGAGTGAGCGAAACTAATGAAAACATTGTTGGGGTAAAACCTAAAGGGAAAGACCTAGCACCAAATCCAATTTGCCATCTGATCTAACTTCTGGAGGCAGTCAAAATGATCCTTAGAATTCTTCCCTACCTTATTCCTGTGCTGAGATACAGGCTGCTCCAACCTGCTGTAAAATGCTTGATTTCGAGAGTGAGCGAAACTAATGAAAACATTGTTGGGGTAAAACCTAAAGGGAAAGACCTAGCACCAAATCCAATTTGCCATCTGATCTAACTTCAGGAGGCAGTCAAAATGAGTATTTGAATTCTTCCCTACCTTATTCCTGTGCTGAGATACAGGCTGCTCCAACCTGCTGTAAAATGCTTGATTTCGAGAGTGAGCGAAACTAATGAAAACATTGTTGGGGTAAAACCTAAAGGGAAAGGCCTAGCACCAAATCCAATTTGCCATCTGATCTAACTTCTGGAGGCAGTCAAAATGATCCTTAGAATTCTTCCCTACCTTATTCCTGTGCTGAGATACAGGCTGCTCCAACCTGCTGTAAAATGCTTGATTTCGAGAGTGAGCGAAACTAATGAAAACATTGTTGGGGTAAAACCTAAAGGGAAAGACCTAGCACCAAATCCAATTTGCCATCTGATCTAACTTCTGGAGGCAGTCAAAATGAGCCTTAGAATTCTTCCCTACCTTATTCCTGTGCTGAGATACAGGCTGCTCCAACCTGCTGTAAAATGCTTGATTTCGAGAGTGAGCGAAACTAATGAAAACATTGTTGGGGTAAAACCTAAAGGGAAAGACCTAGCACCAAATCCAATTTGCCATCTGATCTAACTTCTGGAGGCAGTCAAAATGATCCTTAGAATTCTTCCCTACCTTATTCCTGTGCTGAGATACAGGCTGCTCCAACCTGCTGTAAAATGCTTAATTTCGAGAGTGAGCGAAACTAATGAAAACATTGTTGGGGTAAAACCTAAAGGGAAAGACCTAGCACCAAATCCAATTTGCCATCTGATCTAACTTCTGGAGGCAGTCAAAATGATTCTTAGAATTCTTCCCTACCTTATTCCTGTGCTGAGATACAGGCTGCTCCAACCTGCTGTAAAATGCTTGATTTCGAGAGTGAGCGAAACTAATGAAAACATTGTTGGGGTAAAACCTAAAGGGAAAGGCCTAGCACCAAATTGCATTGGCCATCTGATCTAACTTCTGGAGGCAGTCAAAATGAGTATTTGAATTCTTCCCTACCTTATTCCTGTGCTGAGATACAGGCTGCTCCAACCTGCTGTAAAATGCTTGATTTCGAGAGTGAGCGAAACTAATGAAAACATTGTTGGGGTAAAACCTAAAGGGAAAGACCTAGCACCAAATCCAATTTGCCATCTGATCTAACTTCTGGAGGCAGTCAAAATGATCCTTAGAATTCTTCCCTACCTTATTCCTGTGCTGAGATACAGGCTGCTCCAACCTGCTGTAAAATGCTTGATTTCGAGAGTGAGCGAAACTAATGAAAACATTGTTGGGGTAAAACCTAAAGGGAAAGACCTAGCACCAAATCCAATTTGCCATCTGATCTAACTTCTGGAGGCAGTCAAAATGATCCTTAGAATTCTTCCCTACCTTATTCCTGTGCTGAGATACAGGCTGCTCCAACCTGCTGTAAAATGCTTGATTTCGAGAGTGAGCGAAACTAATGAAAACATTGTTGGGGTAAAACCTAAAGGGAAAGGCCTAGCACCAAATTGCATTGGCCATCTGATCTAACTTCTGGAGGCAGTCAAAATGATCCTTAGAATTCTTCCCTACCTTATTCCTGTGCTGAGATACAGGCTGCTCCAACCTGCTGTAAAATGCTTGATTTCGAGAGTGAGCGAAACTAATGAAAACATTGTTGGGGTAAAACCTAAAGGGAAAGACCTAGCACCAAATCCAATTTGCCATCTGATCTAACTTCTGGAGGCAGTCAAAATGATCCTTAGAATTCTTCCCTACCTTATTCCTGTGCTGAGATACAGGCTGCTCCAACCTGCTGTAAAATGCTTGATTTCGAGAGTGAGCGAAACTAATGAAAACATTGTTGGGGTAAAACCTAAAGGGAAAGGCCTAGCACCAAATTGCATTGGCCATCTGATCTAACTTCTGGAGGCAGTCAAAATGATCCTTAGAATTCTTCCCTACCTTATTCCTGTGCTGAGATACAGGCTGCTCCAACCTGCTGTAAAATGCTTGATTTCGAGAGTGAGCGAAACTAATGAAAACATTGTTGGGGTAAAACCTAAAGGGAAAGACCTAGCACCAAATCCAATTTGCCATCTGATCTAACTTCTGGAGGCAGTCAAAATGATCCTTAGAATTCTTCCCTACCTTATTCCTGTGCTGAGATACAGGCTGCTCCAACCTGCTGTAAAATGCTTGATTTCGAGAGTGAGCGAAACTAATGAAAACATTGTTGGGGTAAAACCTAAAGGGAAAGGCCTAGCACCAAATTGCATTGGCCATCTGATCTAACTTCTGGAGGCAGTCAAAATGATCCTTAGAATTCTTCCCTACCTTATTCCTGTGCTGAGATACAGGCTGCTCCAACCTGTGTAAAATGCTTGATTTCGAGAGTGAGCGAAACTAATGAAAACATTGTTGGGGTAAAACCTAAAGGGAAAGGCCTAGCACCAAATTGCATGGGCCATCTGATCTAACTTCTGGAGGCAGTCAAAATGAGTATTTGAATTCTTCCCTACCTTATTCCTGTGCTGAGATACAGGCTGCTCCAACCTGCTGTAAAATGCTTGATTTCGAGAGTGAGCGAAACTAATGAAAACATTGTTGGGGTAAAACCTAAAGGGAAAGGCCTAGCACCAAATTGCATGGGCCATCTGATCTAACTTCTGGAGGCAGTCAAAATGAGTATTTGAATTCTTCCCTACCTTATTCCTGTGCTGAGATACAGGCTGCTCCAACCTGCTGTAAAATGCGTGATTTCGAGAGTGAGCGAAACTAATGAAAACATTGTTGGGGTAAAACCTAAAGGGAAAGACCTAGCACCAAATCCAATTTGCCATCTGATCTAACTTCTGGAGGCAGTCAAAATGATCCTTAGAATTCTTCCCTACCTTATTCCTGTGCTGAGATACAGGCTGCTCCAACCTGCTGTAAAATGCTTGATTTCGAGAGTGAGCGAAACTAATGAAAACATTGTTGGGGTAAAACCTAAAGGGAAAGACCTAGCACCAAATTGCATTGGCCATCTGATCTAACTTCTGGAGGCAGTCAAAATGAGTATTTGAATTCTTCCCTACCTTATTACTGTGCTGAGATACAGGCTGCTCCAACCTGCTGTAAAATGCTTGATTTCGAGAGTGAGCGAAACTAATGAAAACATTGTTGGGGTAAAACCTAAAGGGAAAGGCCTAGCACCAAATTGCATTGGCCATCTGATCTAACTTCTGGAGGCAGTCAAAATGATCCTTAGAATTCTTCCCTACCTTATTCCTGTGCTGAGATACAGGCTGCTCCAACCTGCTGTAAAATGCTTGATTTCGAGAGTGAGCGAAACTAATGAAAACATTGTTGGGGTAAAACCTAAAGGGAAAGACCTAGCACCAAATCCAATTGGCCATCTGATCTAACTTCTGGAGGCAGTCAAAATGATCCTTAGAATTCTTCCCTACCTTATTCCTGTGCTGAGATACAGGCTGCTCCAACCTGCTGTAAAATGCTTGATTTCGAGAGTGAGCGAAACTAATGAAAACATTGTTGGGGTAAAACCTAAAGGGAAAGGCCTAGCACCAAATTGCATGGGCCATCTGATCTAACTTCTGGAGGCAGTCAAAATGAGTATTTGAATTCTTCCCTACCTTATTCCTGTGCTGAGATACAGGCTGCTCCAACCTGCTGTAAAATGCTTGATTTCGAGAGTGAGCGAAACTAATGAAAACATTGTTGGGGTAAAACCTAAAGGGAAAGGCCTAGCACCAAATTGCATTGGCCATCTGATCTAACTTCTGGAGGCAGTCAAAATGAGTATTTGAATTCTTCCCTACCTTATTCCTGTGCTGAGATACAGGCTGCTCCAACCTGCTGTAAAATGCTTGATTTCGAGAGTGAGCGAAACTAATGAAAACATTGTTGGGGTAAAACCTAAAGGGAAAGACCTAGCACCAAATCCAATTTGCCATCTGATCTAACTTCTGGAGGCAGTCAAAATGATCCTTAGAATTCTTCCCTACCTTATTCCTGTGCTGAGATACAGGCTGCTCCAACCTGCTGTAAAATGCTTGATTTCGAGAGTGAGCGAAACTAATGAAAACATTGTTGGGGTAAAACCTAAAGGGAAAGACCTAGCACCAAATCCAATTTGCCATCTGATCTAACTTCTGGAGGCAGTCAAAATGAGCCTTAGAATTCTTCCCTACCTTATTCCTGTGCTGAGATACAGGCTGCTCCAACCTGCTGTAAAATGCTTGATTTCGAGAGTGAGCAAAACTAATGAAAACATTGTTGGGGTAAAACCTAAAGGGAAAGACCTAGCACCAAATCCAATTTGCCATCTGATCTAACTTCTGGAGGCAGTCAAAATGATCCTTAGAATTCTTCCCTACCTTATTCCTGTGCTGAGATACAGGCTGCTCCAACCTGCTGTAAAATGCTTGATTTCGAGAGTGAGCGAAACTAATGAAAACATTGTTGGGGTAAAACCTAAAGGGAAAGGCCTAGCACCAAATTGCATTGGCCATCTGATCTAACTTCTGGAGGCAGTCAAAATGATCCTTAGAATTCTTCCCTACCTTATTCCTGTGCTGAGATACAGGCTGCTCCAACCTGCTGTAAAATGCTTGATTTCGAGAGTGAGCGAAACTAATGAAAACATTGTTGGGGTAAAACCTAAAGGGAAAGGCCTAGCACCAAATTGCATTGGCCATCTGATCTAACTTCTGGAGGCAGTCAAAATGATCCTTAGAATTCTTCCCTACCTTATTCCTGTGCTGAGATACAGGCTGCTCCAACCTGCTGTAAAATGCTTGATTTCGAGAGTGAGCGAAACTAATGAAAACATTGTTGGGGTAAAACCTAAAGGGAAAGACCTAGCACCAAATCCAATTGGCCATCTGATCTAACTTCTGGAGGCAGTCAAAATGATCCTTAGAATTCTTCCCTACCTTATTCCTGTGCTGAGATACAGGCTGCTCCAACCTGCTGTAAAATGCTTGATTTCGAGAGTGAGCGAAACTAATGAAAACATTGTTGGGGTAAAACCTAAAGGGAAAGGCCTAGCACCAAATTGCATGGGCCATCTGATCTAACTTCTGGAGGCAGTCAAAATGAGTATTTGAATTCTTCCCTACCTTATTCCTGTGCTGAGATACAGGCTGCTCCAACCTGCTGTAAAATGCTTGATTTCGAGAGTGAGCGAAACTAATGAAAACGTTGTTGGGGTAAAACCTAAAGGGAAAGACCTAGCACCAAATCCAATTTGCCATCTGATCTAACTTCTGGAGGCAGTCAAAATGATCCTTAGAATTCTTCCCTACCTTATTCCTGTGCTGAGATACAGGCTGCTCCAACCTGCTGTAAAATGCTTGATTTCGAGAGTGAGCGAAACTAATGAAAACATTGTTGGGGTAAAACCTAAAGGGAAAGACCTAGCACCAAATCCAATTTGCCATCTGATCTAACTTCTGGAGGCAGTCAAAATGAGCCTTAGAATTCTTCCCTACCTTATTCCTGTGCTGAGATACAGGCTGCTCCAACCTGCTGTAAAATGCTTGATTTCGAGAGTGAGCAAAACTAATGAAAACATTGTTGGGGTAAAACCTAAAGGGAAAGACCTAGCACCAAATCCAATTTGCCATCTGATCTAACTTCTGGAGGCAGTCAAAATGATCCTTAGAATTCTTCCCTACCTTATTCCTGTGCTGAGATACAGGCTGCTCCAACCTGCTGTAAAATGCTTGATTTCGAGAGTGAGCGAAACTAATGAAAACATTGTTGGGGTAAAACCTAAAGGGAAAGGCCTAGCACCAAATTGCATTGGCCATCTGATCTAACTTCTGGAGGCAGTCAAAATGATCCTTAGAATTCTTCCCTACCTTATTCCTGTGCTGAGATACAGGCTGCTCCAACCTGCTGTAAAATGCTTGATTTCGAGAGTGAGCGAAACTAATGAAAACATTGTTGGGGTAAAACCTAAAGGGAAAGACCTAGCACCAAATCCAATTTGCCATCTGATCTAACTTCTGGAGGCAGTCAAAATGATCCTTAGAATTCTTCCCTACCTTATTCCTGTGCTGAGATACAGGCTGCTCCAACCTGCTGTAAAATGCGTGATTTCGAGAGTGAGCGAAACTAATGAAAACATTGTTGGGGTAAAACCTAAAGGGAAAGACCTAGCACCAAATCCAATTTGCCATCTGATCTAACTTCTGGAGGCAGTCAAAATGATCCTTAGAATTCTTCCCTACCTTATTCCTGTGCTGAGATACAGGCTGCTCCAACCTGCTGTAAAATGCTTGATTTCGAGAGTGAGCGAAACTAATGAAAACATTGTTGGGGTAAAACCTAAAGGGAAAGACCTAGCACCAAATCCAATTTGCCATCTGATCTAACTTCTGGAGGCAGTCAAAATGATCCTTAGAATTCTTCCCTACCTTATTCCTGTGCTGAGATACAGGCTGCTCCAACCTGCTGTAAAATGCTTGATTTCGAGAGTGAGCGAAACTAATGAAAACATTGTTGGGGTAAAACCTAAAGGGAAAGACCTAGCACCAAATCCAATTTGCCATCTGATCTAACTTCTGGAGGCAGTCAAAATGATCCTTAGAATTCTTCCCTACCTTATTCCTGTGCTGAGATACAGGCTGCTCCAACCTGCTGTAAAATGCTTGATTTCGAGAGTGAGCGAAACTAATGAAAACATTGCTGGGGTAAAACCTAAAGGGAAAGGCCTAGCACCAAATTGCATTGGCCATCTGATCTAACTTCTGGAGGCAGTCAAAATGAGTATTTGAATTCTTCCCTACCTTATTCCTGTGCTGAGATACAGGCTGCTCCAACCTGCTGTAAAATGCTTGATTTCGAGAGTGAGCGAAACTAATGAAAACATTGTTGGGGTAAAACCTAAAGGGAAAGACCTAGCACCAAATCCAATTTGCCATCTGATCTAACTTCTGGAGGCAGTCAAAATGAGCCTTAGAATTCTTCCCTACCTTATTCCTGTGCTGAGATACAGGCTGCTCCAACCTGCTGTAAAATGCTTGATTTCGAGAGTGAGCGAAACTAATGAAAACATTGTTGGGGTAAAACCTAAAGGGTAAGGCCTAGCACCAAATCCAATTTGCCATCTGATCTAACTTCTGGAGGCAGTCAAAATGAGCCTTAGAATTCTTCCCTACCTTATTCCTGTGCTGAGATACAGGCTGCTCCAACCTGCTGTAAAATGCTTGATTTCGAGAGTGAGCGAAACTAATGAAAACATTGTTGGGGTAAAACCTAAAGGGAAAGACCTAGCACCAAATCCAATTTGCCATCTGATCTAACTTCTGGAGGCAGTCAAAATGATCCTTAGAATTCTTCCCTACCTTATTCCTGTGCTGAGATACAGGCTGCTCCAACCTGCTGTAAAATGCTTGATTTCGAGAGTGAGCGAAACTAATGAAAACATTGTTGGGGTAAAACCTAAAGGGAAAGGCCTAGCACCAAATTGCATTGGCCATCTGATCTAACTTCTGGAGGCAGTCAAAATGATCCTTAGAATTCTTCCCTACCTTATTCCTGTGCTGAGATACAGGCTGCTCCAACCTGCTGTAAAATGCTTGATTTCGAGAGTGAGCGAAACTAATGAAAACATTGTTGGGGTAAAACCTAAAGGGAAAGACCTAGCACCAAATCCAATTTGCCATCTGATCTAACTTCTGGAGGCAGTCAAAATGATCCTTAGAATTCTTCCCTACCTTATTCCTGTGCTGAGATACAGGCTGCTCCAACCTGCTGTAAAATGCTTGATTTCGAGAGTGAGCGAAACTAATGAAAACATTGTTGGGGTAAAACCTAAAGGGAAAGACCTAGCACCAAATCCAATTTGCCATCTGATCTAACTTCTGGAGGCAGTCAAAATGATCCTTAGAATTCTTCCCTACCTTATTCCTGTGCTGAGATACAGGCTGCTCCAACCTGCTGTAAAATGCGTGATTTCGAGAGTGAGCGAAACTAATGAAAACATTGTTGGGGTAAAACCTAAAGGGAAAGACCTAGCACCAAATCCAATTTGCCATCTGATCTAACTTCTGGAGGCAGTCAAAATGATCCTTAGAATTCTTCCCTACCTTATTCCTGTGCTGAGATACAGGCTGCTCCAACCTGCTGTAAAATGCTTGATTTCGAGAGTGAGCGAAACTAATGAAAACATTGTTGGGGTAAAACCTAAAGGGAAAGACCTAGCACCAAATCCAATTTGCCATCTGATCTAACTTCTGGAGGCAGTCAAAATGATCCTTAGAATTCTTCCCTACCTTATTCCTGTGCTGAGATACAGGCTGCTCCAACCTGCTGTAAAATGCTTGATTTCGAGAGTGAGCGAAACTAATGAAAACATTGTTGGGGTAAAACCTAAAGGGAAAGGCCTAGCACCAAATTGCATTGGCCATCTGATCTAACTTCTGGAGGCAGTCAAAATGATCCTGAGAATTCTTCCCTACCTTATTCCTGTGCTGAGATACAGGCTGCTCCAACCTGCTGTAAAATGCTTGATTTCGAGAGTGAGCGAAACTAATGAAAACATTGTTGGGGTAAAACCTAAAGGGAAAGACCTAGCACCAAATCCAATTTGCCATCTGATCTAACTTCTGGAGGCAGTCAAAATGAGCCTTAGAATTCTTCCCTACCTTATTCCTGTGCTGAGATACAGGCTGCTCCAACCTGCTGTAAAATGCTTGATTTCGAGAGTGAGCGAAACTAATGAAAACATTGTTGGGGTAAAACCTAAAGGGAAAGACCTAGCACCAAATCCAATTTGCCATCTGATCTAACTTCTGGAGGCAGTCAAAATGATCCTTAGAATTCTTCCCTACCTTATTCCTGTGCTGAGATACAGGCTGCTCCAACCTGCTGTAAAATGCTTGATTTCGAGAGTGAGCGAAACTAATGAAAACATTGTTGGGGTAAAACCTAAAGGGAAAAACCTAGCACCAAATCCAATTTGCCATCTGATCTAACTTCTGGAGGCAGTCAAAATGATCCTTAGAATTCTTCCCTACCTTATTCCTGTGCTGAGATACAGGCTGCTCCAACCTGCTGTAAAATGCTTGATTTCGAGAGTGAGCGAAACTAATGAAAACATTGTTGGGGTAAAACCTAAAGGGAAAAGCCTAGCACCAAATCCAATTTGCCATCTGATCTAACTTCTGGAGGCAGTCAAAATGAGTATTTGAATTCTTCCCTACCTTATTCCTGTGCTGAGATACAGGCTGCTCCAACCTGCTGTAAAATGCTTGATTTCGAGAGTGAGCGAAACTAATGAAAACATTGTTGGGGTAAAACCTAAAGGGAAAGACCTAGCACCAAATCCAATTTGCCATCTGATCTAACTTCTGGAGGCAGTCAAAATGATCCTTAGAATTCTTCCCTACCTTATTCCTGTGCTGAGATACAGGCTGCTCCAACCTGCTGTAAAATGCTTGATTTCGAGAGTGAGCGAAACTAATGAAAACATTGTTGGGGTAAAACCTAAAGGGAAAGACCTAGCACCAAATCCAATTTGCCATCTGATCTAACTTCTGGAGGCAGTCAAAATGATCCTTAGAATTCTTCCCTACCTTATTCCTGTGCTGAGATACAGGCTGCTCCAACCTGCTGTAAAATGCTTGATTTCGAGAGTGAGCGAAACTAATGAAAACATTGTTGGGGTAAAACCTAAAGGGAAAGACCTAGCACCAAATCCAATTTGCCATCTGATCTAACTTCTGGAGGCAGTCAAAATGATTCTTAGAATTCTTCCCTACCTTATTCCTGTGCTGAGATACAGGCTGCTCCAACCTGCTGTAAAATGCTTGATTTCGAGAGTGAGCGAAACTAATGAAAACATTGTTGGGGTAAAACCTAAAGGGAAAGACCTAGCACCAAATCCAATTTGCCATCTGATCTAACTTCTGGAGGCAGTCAAAATGATCCTTAGAATTCTTCCCTACCTTATTCCTGTGCTGAGATACAGGCTGCTCCAACCTGCTGTAAAATGCTTGATTTCGAGAGTGAGCGAAACTAATGAAAACATCGTTGGGGTAAAACCTAAAGGGAAAGACCTAGCACCAAATCCAATTTGCCATCTGATCTAACTTCTGGAGGCAGTCAAAATGATCCTTAGAATTCTTCCCTACCTTATTCCTGTGCTGAGATACAGGCTGCTCCAACCTGCTGTAAAATGCTTGATTTCGAGAGTGAGCGAAACTAATGAAAACATTGTTGGGGTAAAACCTAAAGGGAAAGACCTAGCACCAAATCCAATTTGCCATCTGATCTAACTTCTGGAGGCAGTCAAAATGATCCTTAGAATTCTTCCCTACCTTATTCCTGTGCTGAGATACAGGCTGCTCCAACCTGCTGTAAAATGCTTGATTTCGAGAGTGAGCGAAACTAATGAAAACATTGTTGGGGTAAAACCTAAAGGGTAAGGCCTAGCACCAAATCCAATTTGCCATCTGATCTAACTTCTGGAGGCAGTCAAAATGATCCTTAGAATTCTTCCCTACCTTATTCCTGTGCTGAGATACAGGCTGCTCCAACCTGCTGTAAAATGCTTGATTTCGAGAGTGAGCGAAACTAATGAAAACATTGTTGGGGTAAAACCTAAAGGGAAAGACCTAGCACCAAATCCAATTTGCCATCTGATCTAACTTCTGGAGGCAGTCAAAATGATCCTTAGAATTCTTCCCTACCTTATTCCTGTGCTGAGATACAGGCTGCTCCAACCTGCTGTAAAATGCTTGATTTCGAGAGTGAGCGAAACTAATGAAAACATTGTTGGGGTAAAACCTAAAGGGAAAGGCCTAGCACCAAATTGCATTGGCCATCTGATCTAACTTCTGGAGGCAGTCAAAATGATCCTTAGAATTCTTCCCTACCTTATTCCTGTGCTGAGATACAGGCTGCTCCAACCTGCTGTAAAATGCTTGATTTCGAGAGTGAGCGAAACTAATGAAAACATTGTTGGGGTAAAACCTAAAGGGAAAAACCTAGCACCAAATCCAATTTGCCATCTGATCTAACTTCTGGAGGCAGTCAAAATGATCCTTAGAATTCTTCCCTACCTTATTCCTGTGCTGAGATACAGGCTGCTCCAACCTGCTGTAAAATGCTTGATTTCGAGAGTGAGCGAAACTAATGAAAACATTGTTGGGGTAAAACCTAAAGGGAAAAGCCTAGCACCAAATCCAATTTGCCATCTGATCTAACTTCTGGAGGCAGTCAAAATGAGTATTTGAATTCTTCCCTACCTTATTCCTGTGCTGAGATACAGGCTGCTCCAACCTGCTGTAAAATGCTTGATTTCGAGAGTGAGCGAAACTAATGAAAACATTGTTGGGGTAAAACCTAAAGGGAAAGACCTAGCACCAAATCCAATTTGCCATCTGATCTAACTTCTGGAGGCAGTCAAAATGAATATTTGAATTCTTCCCTACCTTATTCCTGTGCTGAGATACAGGCTGCTCCAACCTGCTGTAAAATGCTTGATTTCGAGAGTGAGCGAAACTAATGAAAACATTGTTGGGGTAAAACCTAAAGGGAAAGGCCTAGCACCAAATTGCATTGGCCATCTGATCTAACTTCTGGAGGCAGTCAAAATGATCCTCAGAATTCTTCCCTACCTTATTCCTGTGCTGAGATACAGGCTGCTCCAACCTGCTGTAAAATGCTTGATTTCGAGAGTGAGCGAAACTAATGAAAACATTGTTGGGGTAAAACCTAAAGGGAAAGACCTAGCACCAAATCCAATTTGCCATCTGATCTAACTTCTGGAGGCAGTCAAAATGATCCTTAGAATTCTTCCCTACCTTATTCCTGTGCTGAGATACAGGCTGCTCCAACCTGCTGTAAAATGCTTGATTTCCAGAGTGAGCGAAACTAATGAAAACATTGTTGGGGTAAAACCTAAAGGGAAAGACCTAGCACCAAATCCAATTTGCCATCTGATCTAACTTCTGGAGGCAGTCAAAATGATTCTTAGAATTCTTCCCTACCTTATTCCTGTGCTGAGATACAGGCTGCTCCAACCTGCTGTAAAATGCTTGATTTCGAGAGTGAGCGAAACTAATGAAAACATTGTTGGGGTAAAACCTAAAGGGAAAGGCCTAGCACCAAATTGCATTGGCCATCTGATCTAACTTCTGGAGGCAGTCAAAATGAGTATTTGAATTCTTCCCTACCTTATTCCTGTGCTGAGATACAGGCTGCTCCAACCTGCTGTAAAATGCTTGATTTCGAGAGTGAGCGAAACTAATGAAAACATTGTTGGGGTAAAACCTAAAGGGAAAGACCTAGCACCAAATCCAATTTGCCATCTGATCTAACTTCTGGAGGCAGTCAAAATGATCCTTAGAATTCTTCCCTACCTTATTCCTGTGCTGAGATACAGGCTGCTCCAACCTGCTGTAAAATGCTTGATTTCGAGAGTGAGCGAAACTAATGAAAACATTGTTGGGGTAAAACCTAAAGGGAAAGACCTAGCACCAAATCCAATTTGCCATCTGATCTAACTTCTGGAGGCAGTCAAAATGAGCCTTAGAATTCTTCCCTACCTTATTCCTGTGCTGAGATACAGGCTGCTCCAACCTGCTGTAAAATGCTTGATTTCGAGAGTGAGCGAAACTAATGAAAACATTGTTGGGGTAAAACCTAAAGGGAAAGACCTAGCACCAAATCCAATTTGCCATCTGATCTAACTTCTGGAGGCAGTCAAAATGATCCTTAGAATTCTTCCCTACCTTATTCCTGTGCTGAGATACAGGCTGCTCCAACCTGCTGTAAAATGCTTGATTTCGAGAGTGAGCGAAACTAATGAAAACATTGTTGGGGTAAAACCTAAAGGGAAAGACCTAGCACCAAATCCAATTTGCCATCTGATCTAACTTCTGGAGGCAGTCAAAATGATCCTTAGAATTCTTCCCTACCTTATTCCTGTGCTGAGATACAGGCTGCTCCAACCTGCTGTAAAATGCTTGATTTCGAGAGTGAGCGAAACTAATGAAAACATTGTTGGGGTAAAACCTAAAGGGAAAGGCCTAGCACCAAATTGCATTGGCCATCTGATCTAACTTCTGGAGGCAGTCAAAATGAGCCTTAGAATTCTTCCCTACCTTATTCCTGTGCTGAGATACAGGCTGCTCCAACCTGCTGTAAAATGCTTGATTTCGAGAGTGAGCGAAACTAATGAAAACATTGTTGGGGTAAAACCTAAAGGGAAAGACCTAGCACCAAATCCAATTTGCCATCTGATCTAACTTCTGGAGGCAGTCAAAATGATCCTTAGAATTCTTCCCTACCTTATTCCTGTGCTGAGATACAGGCTGCTCCAACCTGCTGTAAAATGCTTGATTTCGAGAGTGAGCGAAACTAATGAAAACATTGTTGGGGTAAAACCTAAAGGGAAAGGCCTAGCACCAAATTGCATTGGCCATCTGATCTAACTTCTGGAGGCGGTCAAAATGAGTATTTGAATTCTTCCCTACCTTATTCCTGTGCTGAGATACAGGCTGCTCCAACCTGCTGTAAAATGCTTGATTTCGAGAGTGAGCGAAACTAATGAAAACATTGTTGGGGTAAAACCTAAAGGGAAAGACCTAGCACCAAATCCAATTTGCCATCTGATCTAACTTCTGGAGGCAGTCAAAATGATCCTTAGAATTCTTCCCTACCTTATTCCTGTGCTGAGATACAGGCTGCTCCAACCTGCTGTAAAATGCTTGATTTCGAGAGTGAGCGAAACTAATGAAAACATTGTTGGGGTAAAACCTAAAGGGAAAGACCTAGCACCAAATCCAGTTTACCATCTGATCTAACTTCTGGAGGCAGTCAAAATGATCCTTAGAATTCTTCCCTACCTTATTCCTGTGCTGAGATACAGGCTGCTCCAACCTGCTGTAAAATGCTTGATTTCAAGAGTGAGCGAAACTAATGAAAACATTGTTGGGGTAAAACCTAAAGGGAAAGACCTAGCACCAAATCCAATTTGCCATCTGATCTAACTTCTGGAGGCAGTCAAAATGAGTATTTGAATTCTTCCCTACCTTATTCCTGTGCTGAGATACAGGCTGCTCCAACCTGCTGTAAAATGCTTGATTTCGAGTGTGAGCGAAACTAATGAAAACATTGTTGGGGTAAAACCTAAAGGGAAAGACCTAGCACCAAATCCAATTTGCCATCTGATCTAACTTCTGGAGGCAGTCAAAATGATCCTTAGAATTCTTCCCTACCTTATTCCTGTGCTGAGATACAGGCTGCTCCAACCTGCTGTAAAATGCTTGATTTCGAGAGTGAGCGAAACTAATGAAAACATTGTTGGGGTAAAACCTAAAGGGAAAGACCTAGCACCAAATTGCATTGGCCATCTGATCTAACTTCTGGAGGCAGTCAAAATGATCCTTAGAATTCTTCCCTACCTTATTCCTGTGCTGAGATACAGGCTGCTCCAACCTGCTGTAAAATGCTTGATTTCGAGAGTGAGCGAAACTAATGAAAACATTGTTGGGGTAAAACCTAAAGGGAAAGACCTAGCACCAAATCCAATTTGCCATCTGATCTAACTTCTGGAGGCAGTCAAAATGATCCTTAGAATTCTTCCCTACCTTATTCCTGTGCTGAGATACAGGCTGCTCCAACCTGCTGTAAAATGCTTGATTTCGAGAGTGAGCGAAACTAATGAAAACATTGTTGGGGTAAAACCTAAAGGGAAAGACCTAGCACCAAATCCAATTTGCCATCTGATCTAACTTCTGGAGGCAGTCAAAATGAGCATTTGAATTCTTC
The DNA here is from genome assembly GCF_026170545.1 of Melanerpes formicivorus. NCBI lineage: Eukaryota > Metazoa > Chordata > Aves > Piciformes > Picidae > Melanerpes > Melanerpes formicivorus. Next base: position 17,985 of record NW_027143449.1, on the reverse strand, counting down.
CCTACCTTATTCCTGTGCTGAGATACAGGCTGCTCCAACCTGCTGTAAAATGCTTGATTTCGAGAGTGAGCGAAACTAATGAAAACATTGTTGGGGTAAAACCTAAAGGGAAAGACCTAGCACCAAATCCAATTTGCCATCTGATCTAACTTCTGGAGGCAGTCAAAATGATCCTTAGAATTCTTCCCTACCTTATTCCTGTGCTGAGATACAGGCTGCTCCAACCTGCTGTAAAATGCTTGATTTCGAGAGTGAGCGAAACTAATGAAAACATTGTTGGGGTAAAACCTAAAGGGAAAGACCTAGCACCAAATTCCATTGGCCATCTGATCTAACTTCTGGAGGCAGTCAAAATGATCCTTAGAATTCTTCCCTACCTTATTCCTGTGCTGAGATACAGGCTGCTCCAACCTGCTGTAAAATGCTTGATTTCGAGAGTGAGCGAAACTAATGAAAACATTGTTGGGGTAAAACCTAAAGGGAAAGACCTAGCACCAAATCCAATTTGCCATCTGATCTAACTTCTGGAGGCAGTCAAAATGATCCTTAGAATTCTTCCCTACCTTATTCCTGTGCTGAGATACAGGCTGCTCCAACCTGCTGTAAAATGCTTGATTTCGAGAGTGAGCGAAACTAATGAAAACATTGTTGGGGTAAAACCTAAAGGGAAAGACCTAGCACCAAATTGCATTGGCCATCTGATCTAACTTCTGGAGGCAGTCAAAATGATCCTTAGAATTCTTCCCTACCTTATTCCTGTGCTGAGATACAGGCTGCTCCAACCTGCTGTAAAATGCTTGATTTCGAGAGTGAGCGAAACTAATGAAAACATTGTTGGGGTAAAACCTAAAGGGAAAGACCTAGCACCAAATCCAATTTGCCATCTGATCTAACTTCTGGAGGTAGTCAAAATGATCCTTAGAATTCTTCCCTACCTTATTCCTGTGCTGAGATACAGGCTGCTCCAACCTGCTGTAAAATGCTTGATTTCGAGAGTGAGCGAAACTAATGAAAACATTGTTGGGGTAAAACCTAAAGGGAAAGACCTAGCACCAAATTGCATTGGCCATCTGATCTAACTTCTGGAGGCAGTCAAAATGATCCTTAGAATTCTTCCCTACCTTATTCCTGTGCTGAGATACAGGCTGCTCCAACCTGCTGTAAAATGCTTGATTTCGAGAGTGAGCGAAACTAATGAAAACATTGTTGGGGTAAAACCTAAAGGGAAAGACCTAGCACCAAATCCAATTTGCCATCTGATCTAACTTCTGGAGGCAGTCAAAATGATCCTTAGAATTCTTCCCTACCTTATTCCTGTGCTGAGATACAGGCTGCTCCAACCTGCTGTAAAATGCTTGATTTCGAGAGTGAGCGAAACTAATGAAAACATTGTTGGGGTAAAACCTAAAGGGAAAGACCTAGCACCAAATCCAATTTGCCATCTGATCTAACTTCTGGAGGCAGTCAAAATGATCCTTAGAATTCTTCCCTACCTTATTCCTGTGCTGAGATACAGGCTGCTCCAACCTGCTGTAAAATGCTTGATTTCGAGAGTGAGCGAAACTAATGAAAACATTGTTGGGGTAAAACCTAAAGGGAAAGACCTAGCACCAAATCCAATTTGCCATCTGATCTAACTTCTGGAGGCAGTCAAAATGAGTATTTGAATTCTTCCCTACCTTATTCCTGTGCTGAGATACAGGCTGCTCCAACCTGCTGTAAAATGCTTGATTTCAAGAGTGAGCGAAACTAATGAAAACATTGTTGGGGTAAAACCTAAAGGGAAAGACCTAGCACCAAATCCAATTGGCCATCTGATCTAACTTCTGGAGGCAGTCAAAATGAGTATTTGAATTCTTCCCTACCTTATTCCTGTGCTGAGATACAGGCTGCTCCAACCTGCTGTAAAATGCTTGATTTCGAGAGTGAGCGAAACTAATGAAAACATTGTTGGGGTAAAACCTAAAGGGAAAGACCTAGCACCAAATCCAATTTGCCATCTGATCTAACTTCAGGAGGCAGTCAAAATGAGTATTTGAATTCTTCCCTACCTTATTCCTGTGCTGAGATACAGGCTGCTCCAACCTGCTGTAAAATGCTTGATTTCGAGTGTGAGCGAAACTAATGAAAACATTGTTGGGGTAAAACCTAAAGGGAAAGACCTAGCACCAAATCCAATTTGCCATCTGATCTAACTTCTGGAGGCAGTCAAAATGATCCTTAGAATTCTTCCCTACCTTATTCCTGTGCTGAGATACAGGCTGCTCCAACCTGCTGTAAAATGCTTGATTTCGAGAGTGAGCGAAACTAATGAAAACATTGTTGGGGTAAAACCTAAAGGGAAAGGCCTAGCACCAAATTGCATTGGCCATCTGATCTAACTTCTGGAGGCAGTCAAAATGATCCTTAGAATTCTTCCCTACCTTATTCCTGTGCTGAGATACAGGCTGCTCCAACCTGCTGTAAAATGCTTGATTTCGAGAGTGAGCGAAACTAATGAAAACATTGTTGGGGTAAAACCTAAAGGGAAAGACCTAGCACCAAATCCAATTTGCCATCTGATCTAACTTCTGGAGGCAGTCAAAATGATCCTTAGAATTCTTCCCTACCTTATTCCTGTGCTGAGATACAGGCTGCTCCAACCTGCTGTAAAATGCTTGATTTCGAGAGTGAGCGAAACTAATGAAAACATTGTTGGGGGTAAAACCTAAAGGGAAAGACCTAGCACCAAATTGCATTGGCCATCTGATCTAACTTCTGGAGGCAGTCAAAATGATCCTTAGAATTCTTCCCTACCTTATTCCTGTGCTGAGATACAGGCTGCTCCAACCTGCTGTAAAATGCTTGATTTCGAGAGTGAGCGAAACTAATGAAAACATTGTTGGGGTAAAACCTAAAGGGAAAGACCTAGCACCAAATCCAATTTGCCATCTGATCTAACTTCTGGAGGCAGTCAAAATGATCCTTAGAATTCTTCCCTACCTTATTCCTGTGCTGAGATACAGGCTGCTCCAACCTGCTGTAAAATGCTTGATTTCGAGAGTGAGCGAAACTAATGAAAACATTGTTGGGGTAAAACCTAAAGGGAAAGACCTAGCACCAAATCCAATTTGCCATCTGATCTAACTTCTGGAGGCAGTCAAAATGAGTATTTGAATTCTTCCCTACCTTATTCCTGTGCTGAGATACAGGCTGCTCCAACCTGCTGTAAAATGCTTGATTTCGAGAGTGAGCGAAACTAATGAAAACATTGTTGGGGTAAAACCTAAAGGGAAAGACCTAGCACCAAATCCAATTTGCCATCTGATCTAACTTCTGGAGGCAGTCAAAATGATCCTTAGAATTCTTCCCTACCTTATTCCTGTGCTGAGATACAGGCTGCTCCAACCTGCTGTAAAATGCTTGATTTCGAGAGTGAGCGAAACTAATGAAAACATTGTTGGGGTAAAACCTAAAGGGAAAGACCTAGCACCAAATCCAATTTGCCATCTGATCTAACTTCTGGAGGCAGTCAAAATGATCCTTAGAATTCTTCCCTACCTTATTCCTGTGCTGAGATACAGGCTGCTCCAACCTGCTGTAAAATGCTTGATTTCGAGAGTGAGCGAAACTAATGAAAACATTGTTGGGGTAAAACCTAAAGGGAAAGACCTAGCACCAAATCCAATTTGCCATCTGATCTAACTTCTGGAGGCAGTCAAAATGATCCTTAGAATTCTTCCCTACCTTATTCCTGTGCTGAGATACAGGCTGCTCCAACCTGCTGTAAAATGCTTGATTTCGAGAGTGAGCGAAACTAATGAAAACATTCTTGGGGTAAAACCTAAAGGGAAAGACCTAGCACCAAATTGCATTGGCCATCTGATCTAACTTCTGGAGGCAGTCAAAATGATCCTTAGAATTCTTCCCTACCTTATTCCTGTGCTGAGATACAGGCTGCTCCAACCTGCTGTAAAATGCTTGATTTCGAGAGTGAGCGAAACTAATGAAAACATTGTTGGGGTAAAACCTAAAGGGAAAGACCTAGCACCAAATCCAATTTGCCATCTGATCTAACTTCTGGAGGTAGTCAAAATGATCCTTAGAATTCTTCCCTACCTTATTCCTGTGCTGAGATACAGGCTGCTCCAACCTGCTGTAAAATGCTTGATTTCGAGAGTGAGCGAAACTAATGAAAACATTGTTGGGGTAAAACCTAAAGGGAAAGACCTAGCACCAAATTCCATTGGCCATCTGATCTAACTTCTGGAGGCAGTCAAAATGATCCTTAGAATTCTTCCCTACCTTATTCCTGTGCTGAGATACAGGCTGCTCCAACCTGCTGTAAAATGCTTGATTTCGAGAGTGAGCGAAACTAATGAAAACATTGTTGGGGTAAAACCTAAAGGGAAAGACCTAGCACCAAATCCAATTTGCCATCTGATCTAACTTCTGGAGGCAGTCAAAATGATCCTTAGAATTCTTCCCTACCTTATTCCTGTGCTGAGATACAGGCTGCTCCAACCTGCTGTAAAATGCTTGATTTCGAGAGTGAGCGAAACTAATGAAAACATTGTTGGGGTAAAACCTAAAGGGAAAGACCTAGCACCAAATCCAATTTGCCATCTGATCTAACTTCTGGAGGCAGTCAAAATGATCCTTAGAATTCTTCCCTACCTTATTCCTGTGCTGAGATACAGGCTGCTCCAACCTGCTGTAAAATGCTTGATTTCGAGAGTGAGCGAAACTAATGAAAACATTGTTGGGGTAAAACCTAAAGGGAAAGACCTAGCACCAAATCCAATTTGCCATCTGATCTAACTTCTGGAGGCAGTCAAAATGATCCTTAGAATTCTTCCCTACCTTATTCCTGTGCTGAGATACAGGCTGCTCCAACCTGCTGTAAAATGCTTGATTTCGAGAGTGAGCGAAACTAATGAAAACATTGTTGGGGTAAAACCTAAAGGGAAAGACCTAGCACCAAATCCAATTTGCCATCTGATCTAACTTCTGGAGGCAGTCAAAATGATCCTTAGAAATCTTCCCTACCTTATTCCTGTGCTGAGATACAGGCTGCTCCAACCTGCTGTAAAATGCTTGATTTCGAGAGTGAGCGAAACTAATGAAAACATTGTTGGGGTAAAACCTAAAGGGAAAGACCTAGCACCAAATCCAATTGGCCATCTGATCTAACTTCTGGAGGCAGTCAAAATGAGTATTTGAATTCTTCCCTACCTTATTCCTGTGCTGAGATACAGGCTGCTCCAACCTGCTGTAAAATGCTTGATTTCGAGAGTGAGCGAAACTAATGAAAACATTGTTGGGGTAAAACCTAAAGGGAAAGACCTAGCACCAAATCCAATTTGCCATCTGATCTAACTTCTGGAGGCAGTCAAAATGATCCTTAGAATTCTTCCCTACCTTATTCCTGTGCTGAGATACAGGCTGCTCCAACCTGCTGTAAAATGCTTGATTTCGAGAGTGAGCGAAACTAATGAAAACATTGTTGGGGTAAAACCTAAAGGGAAAGACCTAGCACCAAATCCAATTTGCCATCTGATCTAACTTCTGGAGGCAGTCAAAATGATCCTTAGAATTCTTCCCTACCTTATTCCTGTGCTGAGATACAGGCTGCTCCAACCTGCTGTAAAATGCTTGATTTCGAGAGTGAGCGAAACTAATGAAAACATTGTTGGGGTAAAACCTAAAGGGAAAGACCTAGCACCAAATTGCATTGGCCATCTGATCTAACTTCTGGAGGCAGTCAAAATGATCCTTAGAATTCTTCCCTACCTTATTCCTGTGCTGAGATACAGGCTGCTCCAACCTGCTGTAAAATGCTTGATTTCGAGAGTGAGCGAAACTAATGAAAACATTGTTGGGGTAAAACCTAAAGGGAAAGACCTAGCACCAAATCCAATTTGCCATCTGATCTAACTTCTGGAGGTAGTCAAAATGATCCTTAGAATTCTTCCCTACCTTATTCCTGTGCTGAGATACAGGCTGCTCCAACCTGCTGTAAAATGCTTGATTTCGAGAGTGAGCGAAACTAATGAAAACATTGTTGGGGTAAAACCTAAAGGGAAAGACCTAGCACCAAATTCCATTGGCCATCTGATCTAACTTCTGGAGGCAGTCAAAATGATCCTTAGAATTCTTCCCTACCTTATTCCTGTGCTGAGATACAGGCTGCTCCAACCTGCTGTAAAATGCTTGATTTCGAGAGTGAGCGAAACTAATGAAAACATTGTTGGGGTAAAACCTAAAGGGAAAGACCTAGCACCAAATCCAATTTGCCATCTGATCTAACTTCTGGAGGCAGTCAAAATGATCCTTAGAATTCTTCCCTACCTTATTCCTGTGCTGAGATACAGGCTGCTCCAACCTGCTGTAAAATGCTTGATTTCGAGAGTGAGCGAAACTAATGAAAACATTGTTGGGGTAAAACCTAAAGGGAAAGACCTAGCACCAAATCCAATTTGCCATCTGATCTAACTTCTGGAGGCAGTCAAAATGATCCTTAGAATTCTTCCCTACCTTATTCCTGTGCTGAGATACAGGCTGCTCCAACCTGCTGTAAAATGCTTGATTTCGAGAGTGAGCGAAACTAATGAAAACATTGTTGGGGTAAAACCTAAAGGGAAAGACCTAGCACCAAATCCAATTTGCCATCTGATCTAACTTCTGGAGGCAGTCAAAATGAGCCTTAGAATTCTTCCCTACCTTATTCCTGTGCTGAGATACAGGCTGCTCCAACCTGCTGTAAAATGCTTGATTTCGAGAGTGAGCGAAACTAATGAAAACATTGTTGGGGTAAAACCTAAAGGGAAAGACCTAGCACCAAATCCAATTTGCCATCTGATCTAACTTCTGGAGGCAGTCAAAATGATCCTTAGAAATCTTCCCTACCTTATTCCTGTGCTGAGATACAGGCTGCTCCAACCTGCTGTAAAATGCTTGATTTCGAGAGTGAGCGAAACTAATGAAAACATTGTTGGGGTAAAACCTAAAGGGAAAGACCTAGCACCAAATCCAATTGGCCATCTGATCTAACTTCTGGAGGCAGTCAAAATGAGTATTTGAATTCTTCCCTACCTTATTCCTGTGCTGAGATACAGGCTGCTCCAACCTGCTGTAAAATGCTTGATTTCGAGAGTGAGCGAAACTAATGAAAACATTGTTGGGGTAAAACCTAAAGGGAAAGACCTAGCACCAAATCCAATTTGCCATCTGATCTAACTTCAGGAGGCAGTCAAAATGAGTATTTGAATTCTTCCCTACCTTATTCCTGTGCTGAGATACAGGCTGCTCCAACCTGCTGTAAAATGCTTGATTTCGAGAGTGAGCGAAACTAATGAAAACATTGTTGGGGTAAAACCTAAAGGGAAAGACCTAGCACCAAATCCAATTTGCCATCTGATCTAACTTCTGGAGGCAGTCAAAATGATCCTTAGAATTCTTCCCTACCTTATTCCTGTGCTGAGATACAGGCTGCTCCAACCTGCTGTAAAATGCTTGATTTCGAGAGTGAGCGAAACTAATGAAAACATTGTTGGGGTAAAACCTAAAGGGAAAGGCCTAGCACCAAATTGCATTGGCCATCTGATCTAACTTCTGGAGGCAGACAAAATGATCCTTAGAATTCTTCCCTACCTTATTCCTGTGCTGAGATACAGGCTGCTCCAACCTGCTGTAAAATGCTTGATTTCGAGAGTGAGTGAAACTAATGAAAACATTGTTGGGGTAAAACCTAAAGGGAAAGACCTAGCACCAAATCCAATTTGCCATCTGATCTAACTTCTGGAGGCAGTCAAAATGATCCTTAGAATTCTTCCCTACCTTATTCCTGTGCTGAGATACAGGCTGCTCCAACCTGCTGTAAAATGCTTGATTTCGAGAGTGAGCGAAACTAATGAAAACATTGTTGGGGTAAAACCTAAAGGGAAAGACCTAGCACCAAATTGCATTGGCCATCTGATCTAACTTCTGGAGGCAGTCAAAATGATCCTTAGAATTCTTCCCTACCTTATTCCTGTGCTGAGATACAGGCTGCTCCAACCTGCTGTAAAATGCTTGATTTCGAGAGTGAGCGAAACTAATGAAAACATTGTTGGGGTAAAACCTAAAGGGAAAGACCTAGCACCAAATCCAATTTGCCATCTGATCTAACTTCTGGAGGCAGTCAAAATGATCCTTAGAATTCTTCCCTACCTTATTCCTGTGCTGAGATACAGGCTGCTCCAACCTGCTGTAAAATGCTTGATTTCGAGAGTGAGCGAAACTAATGAAAACATTGTTGGGGTAAAACCTAAAGGGAAAGACCTAGCACCAAATCCAATTTGCCATCTGATCTAACTTCTGGAGGCAGTCAAAATGAGTATTTGAATTCTTCCCTACCTTATTCCTGTGCTGAGATACAGGCTGCTCCAACCTGCTGTAAAATGCTTGATTTCGAGAGTGAGCGAAACTAATGAAAACATTGTTGGGGTAAAACCTAAAGGGAAAGACCTAGCACCAAATCCAATTTGCCATCTGATCTAACTTCTGGAGGCAGTCAAAATGATCCTTAGAATTCTTCCCTACCTTATTCCTGTGCTGAGATACAGGCTGCTCCAACCTGCTGTAAAATGCTTGATTTCGAGAGTGAGCGAAACTAATGAAAACATTGTTGGGGGTAAAACCTAAAGGGAAAGACCTAGCACCAAATCCAATTTGCCATCTGATCTAACTTCTGGAGGCAGTCAAAATGATCCTTAGAATTCTTCCCTACCTTATTCCTGTGCTGAGATACAGGCTGCTCCAACCTGCTGTAAAATGCTTGATTTCGAGAGTGAGCGAAACTAATGAAAACATTGTTGGGGTAAAACCTAAAGGGAAAGACCTAGCACCAAATCCAATTTGCCATCTGATCTAACTTCTGGAGGCAGTCAAAATGAGTATTTGAATTCTTCCCTACCTTATTCCTGTGCTGAGATACAGGCTGCTCCAACCTGCTGTAAAATGCTTGATTTCGAGTGTGAGCGAAACTAATGAAAACATTGTTGGGGTAAAACCTAAAGGGAAAGACCTAGCACCAAATCCAATTTGCCATCTGATCTAACTTCTGGAGGCAGTCAAAATGATCCTTAGAATTCTTCCCTACCTTATTCCTGTGCTGAGATACAGGCTGCTCCAACCTGCTGTAAAATGCTTGATTTCGAGAGTGAGCGAAACTAATGAAAACATTGTTGGGGTAAAACCTAAAGGGAAAGGCCTAGCACCAAATTGCATTGGCCATCTGATCTAACTTCTGGAGGCAGTCAAAATGATCCTTAGAATTCTTCCCTACCTTATTCCTGTGCTGAGATACAGGCTGCTCCAACCTGCTGTAAAATGCTTGATTTCGAGAGTGAGCGAAACTAATGAAAACATTGTTGGGGTAAAACCTAAAGGGAAAGACCTAGCACCAAATCCAATTTGCCATCTGATCTAACTTCTGGAGGCAGTCAAAATGATCCTTAGAATTCTTCCCTACCTTATTCCTGTGCTGAGATACAGGCTGCTCCAACCTGCTGTAAAATGCTTGATTTCGAGAGTGAGCGAAACTAATGAAAACATTGTTGGGGTAAAACCTAAAGGGAAAGACCTAGCACCAAATTGCATTGGCCATCTGATCTAACTTCTGGAGGCAGTCAAAATGATCCTTAGAATTCTTCCCTACCTTATTCCTGTGCTGAGATACAGGCTGCTCCAACCTGCTGTAAAATGCTTGATTTCGAGAGTGAGCGAAACTAATGAAAACATTGTTGGGGTAAAACCTAAAGGGAAAGACCTAGCACCAAATCCAATTTGCCATCTGATCTAACTTCTGGAGGCAGTCAAAATGATCCTTAGAATTCTTCCCTACCTTATTCCTGTGCTGAGATACAGGCTGCTCCAACCTGCTGTAAAATGCTTGATTTCGAGAGTGAGCGAAACTAATGAAAACATTGTTGGGGTAAAACCTAAAGGGAAAGACCTAGCACCAAATCCAATTTGCCATCTGATCTAACTTCTGGAGGCAGTCAAAATGATCCTTAGAATTCTTCCCTACCTTATTCCTGTGCTGAGATACAGGCTGCTCCAACCTGCTGTAAAATGCTTGATTTCGAGAGTGAGCGAAACTAATGAAAACATTGTTGGGGTAAAACCTAAAGGGAAAGACCTAGCACCAAATCCAATTTGCCATCTGATCTAACTTCTGGAGGCAGTCAAAATGATCCTTAGAATTCTTCCCTACCTTATTCCTGTGCTGAGATACAGGCTGCTCCAACCTGCTGTAAAATGCTTGATTTCGAGAGTGAGCGAAACTAATGAAAACATTGTTGGGGTAAAACCTAAAGGGAAAGACCTAGCACCAAATCCAATTTGCCATCTGATCTAACTTCTGGAGGCAGTCAAAATGATCCTTAGAATTCTTCCCTACCTTATTCCTGTGCTGAGATACAGGCTGCTCCAACCTGCTGTAAAATGCTTGATTTCGAGAGTGAGCGAAACTAATGAAAACATTGTTGGGGTAAAACCTAAAGGGAAAGACCTAGCACCAAATTGCATTGGCCATCTGATCTAACTTCTGGAGGCAGTCAAAATGATCCTTAGAATTCTTCCCTACCTTATTCCTGTGCTGAGATACAGGCTGCTCCAACCTGCTGTAAAATGCTTGATTTCGAGAGTGAGCGAAACTAATGAAAACATTGTTGGGGTAAAACCTAAAGGGAAAGACCTAGCACCAAATCCAATTTGCCATCTGATCTAACTTCTGGAGGTAGTCAAAATGATCCTTAGAATTCTTCCCTACCTTATTCCTGTGCTGAGATACAGGCTGCTCCAACCTGCTGTAAAATGCTTGATTTCGAGAGTGAGCGAAACTAATGAAAACATTGTTGGGGTAAAACCTAAAGGGAAAGACCTAGCACCAAATTCCATTGGCCATCTGATCTAACTTCTGGAGGCAGTCAAAATGAGTATTTGAATTCTTCCCTACCTTATTCCTGTGCTGAGATACAGGCTGCTCCAACCTGCTGTAAAATGCTTGATTTCGAGAGTGAGCGAAACTAATGAAAACATTGTTGGGGTAAAACCTAAAGGGAAAGACCTAGCACCAAATCCAATTTGCCATCTGATCTAACTTCTGGAGGCAGTCAAAATGATCCTGAGAATTCTTCCCTACCTTATTCCTGTGCTGAGATACAGGCTGCTCCAACCTGCTGTAAAATGCTTGATTTCGAGAGTGAGCGAAACTAATGAAAACATTGTTGGGGTAAAACCTAAAGGGAAAGACCTAGCACCAAATCCAATTTGCCATCTGATCTAACTTCTGGAGGCAGTCAAAATGATCCTTAGAATTCTTCCCTACCTTATTCCTGTGCTGAGATACAGGCTGCTCCAACCTGCTGTAAAATGCTTGATTTCGAGAGTGAGCGAAACTAATGAAAACATTGTTGGGGTAAAACCTAAAGGGAAAGACCTAGCACCAAATCCAATTTGCCATCTGATCTAACTTCTGGAGGCAGTCAAAATGATCCTTAGAATTCTTCCCTACCTTATTCCTGTGCTGAGATACAGGCTGCTCCAACCTGCTGTAAAATGCTTGATTTCGAGAGTGAGCGAAACTAATGAAAACATTGTTGGGGTAAAACCTAAAGGGAAAGACCTAGCACCAAATCCAATTTGCCATCTGATCTAACTTCTGGAGGCAGTCAAAATGATCCTTAGAATTCTTCCCTACCTTATTCCTGTGCTGAGATACAGGCTGCTCCAACCTGCTGTAAAATGCTTGATTTCGAGAGTGAGCGAAACTAATGAAAACATTGTTGGGGTAAAACCTAAAGGGAAAGGCCTAGCACCAAATTGCATTGGCCATCTGATCTAACTTCTGGAGGCAGTCAAAATGATCCTGAGAATTCTTCCCTACCTTATTCCTGTGCTGAGATACAGGCTGCTCCAACCTGCTGTAAAATGCTTGATTTCGAGAGTGAGCGAAACTAATGAAAACATTGTTGGGGTAAAACCTAAAGGGAAAGACCTAGCACCAAATCCAATTTGCCATCTGATCTAACTTCTGGAGGCAGTCAAAATGAGCCTTAGAATTCTTCCCTACCTTATTCCTGTGCTGAGATACAGGCTGCTCCAACCTGCTGTAAAATGCTTGATTTCGAGAGTGAGCGAAACTAATGAAAACATTGTTGGGGTAAAACCTAAAGGGAAAGACCTAGCACCAAATTGCATGGGCCATCTGATCTAACTTCTGGAGGCAGTCAAAATGATCCTTAGAATTCTTCCCTACCTTATTCCTGTGCTGAGATACAGGCTGCTCCAACCTGCTGTAAAATGCTTGATTTCGAGAGTGAGCGAAACTAATGAAAACATTGTTGGGGTAAAACCTAAAGGGAAAGACCTAGCACCAAATCCAATTTGCCATCTGATCTAACTTCTGGAGGCAGTCAAAATGATCCTTAGAATTCTTCCCTACCTTATTCCTGTGCTGAGATACAGGCTGCTCCAACCTGCTGTAAAATGCTTGATTTCGAGAGTGAGCGAAACTAATGAAAACATTGTTGGGGTAAAACCTAAAGGGAAAGACCTAGCACCAAATCCAATTTGCCATCTGATCTAACTTCTGGAGGCAGTCAAAATGATCCTTAGAATTCTTCCCTACCTTATTCCTGTGCTGAGATACAGGCTGCTCCAACCTGCTGTAAAATGCTTGATTTCGAGAGTGAGCGAAACTAATGAAAACATTGTTGGGGTAAAACCTAAAGGGAAAGACCTAGCACCAAATTGCATTGGCCATCTGATCTAACTTCTGGAGGCAGTCAAAATGATCCTTAGAATTCTTCCCTACCTTATTCCTGTGCTGAGATACAGGCTGCTCCAACCTGCTGTAAAATGCTTGATTTCGAGAGTGAGCGAAACTAATGAAAACATTGTTGGGGTAAAACCTAAAGGGAAAGACCTAGCACCAAATCCAATTTGCCATCTGATCTAACTTCTGGAGGCAGTCAAAATGATCCTTAGAATTCTTCCCTACCTTATTCCTGTGCTGAGATACAGGCTGCTCCAACCTGCTGTAAAATGCTTGATTTCGAGAGTGAGCGAAACTAATGAAAACATTGTTGGGGTAAAACCTAAAGGGAAAGACCTAGCACCAAATCCAATTTGCCATCTGATCTAACTTCTGGAGGCAGTCAAAATGAGCCTTAGAATTCTTCCCTACCTTATTCCTGTGCTGAGATACAGGCTGCTCCAACCTGCTGTAAAATGCTTGATTTCGAGAGTGAGCGAAACTAATGAAAACATTGTTGGGGTAAAACCTAAAGGGAAAGACCTAGCACCAAATCCAATTTGCCATCTGATCTAACTTCTGGAGGCAGTCAAAATGATCCTTAGAATTCTTCCCTACCTTATTCCTGTGCTGAGATACAGGCTGCTCCAACCTGCTGTAAAATGCTTGATTTCGAGAGTGAGCGAAACTAATGAAAACATTGTTGGGGTAAAACCTAAAGGGAAAGACCTAGCACCAAATCCAATTTGCCATCTGATCTAACTTCTGGAGGCAGTCAAAATGATCCTTAGAATTCTTCCCTACCTTATTCCTGTGCTGAGATACAGGCTGCTCCAACCTGCTGTAAAATGCTTGATTTCGAGAGTGAGCGAAACTAATGAAAACATTGTTGGGGTAAAACCTAAAGGGAAAGACCTAGCACCAAATTGCATTGGCCATCTGATCTAACTTCTGGAGGCAGTCAAAATGATCCTTAGAATTCTTCCCTACCTTATTCCTGTGCTGAGATACAGGCTGCTCCAACCTGCTGTAAAATGCTTGATTTCGAGAGTGAGCGAAACTAATGAAAACATTGTTGGGGTAAAACCTAAAGGGAAAGACCTAGCACCAAATCCAATTTGCCATCTGATCTAACTTCTGGAGGCAGTCAAAATGATCCTGAGAATTCTTCCCTACCTTATTCCTGTGCTGAGATACAGGCTGCTCCAACCTGCTGTAAAATGCTTGATTTCGAGAGTGAGCGAAACTAATGAAAACATTGTTGGGGTAAAACCTAAAGGGAAAGACCTAGCACCAAATCCAATTTGCCATCTGATCTAACTTCTGGAGGCAGTCAAAATGATCCTTAGAATTCTTCCCTACCTTATTCCTGTGCTGAGATACAGGCTGCTCCAACCTGCTGTAAAATGCTTGATTTCGAGAGTGAGCGAAACTAATGAAAACATTGTTGGGGTAAAACCTAAAGGGAAAGACCTAGCACCAAATCCAATTGGCCATCTGATCTAACTTCTGGAGGCAGTCAAAATGAGTATTTGAATTCTTCCCTACCTTATTCCTGTGCTGAGATACAGGCTGCTCCAACCTGCTGTAAAATGCTTGATTTCGAGAGTGAGCGAAACTAATGAAAACATTGTTGGGGTAAAACCTAAAGGGAAAGACCTAGCACCAAATCCAATTTGCCATCTGATCTAACTTCTGGAGGCAGTCAAAATGATCCTTAGAATTCTTCCCTACCTTATTCCTGTGCTGAGATACAGGCTGCTCCAACCTGCTGTAAAATGCTTGATTTCGAGAGTGAGCGAAACTAATGAAAACATTGTTGGGGTAAAACCTAAAGGGAAAGACCTAGCACCAAATCCAATTTGCCATCTGATCTAACTTCTGGAGGCAGTCAAAATGATCCTTAGAATTCTTCCCTACCTTATTCCTGTGCTGAGATACAGGCTGCTCCAACCTGCTGTAAAATGCTTGATTTCGAGAGTGAGCGAAACTAATGAAAACATTGTTGGGGTAAAACCTAAAGGGAAAGACCTAGCACCAAATTGCATTGGCCATCTGATCTAACTTCTGGAGGCAGTCAAAATGATCCTTAGAATTCTTCCCTACCTTATTCCTGTGCTGAGATACAGGCTGCTCCAACCTGCTGTAAAATGCTTGATTTCGAGAGTGAGCGAAACTAATGAAAACATTGTTGGGGTAAAACCTAAAGGGAAAGACCTAGCACCAAATCCAATTTGCCATCTGATCTAACTTCTGGAGGTAGTCAAAATGATCCTTAGAATTCTTCCCTACCTTATTCCTGTGCTGAGATACAGGCTGCTCCAACCTGCTGTAAAATGCTTGATTTCGAGAGTGAGCGAAACTAATGAAAACATTGTTGGGGTAAAACCTAAAGGGAAAGACCTAGCACCAAATTCCATTGGCCATCTGATCTAACTTCTGGAGGCAGTCAAAATGATCCTTAGAATTCTTCCCTACCTTATTCCTGTGCTGAGATACAGGCTGCTCCAACCTGCTGTAAAATGCTTGATTTCGAGAGTGAGCGAAACTAATGAAAACATTGTTGGGGTAAAACCTAAAGGGAAAGACCTAGCACCAAATCCAATTTGCCATCTGATCTAACTTCTGGAGGCAGTCAAAATGATCCTTAGAATTCTTCCCTACCTTATTCCTGTGCTGAGATACAGGCTGCTCCAACCTGCTGTAAAATGCTTGATTTCGAGAGTGAGCGAAACTAATGAAAACATTGTTGGGGTAAAACCTAAAGGGAAAGACCTAGCACCAAATCCAATTTGCCATCTGATCTAACTTCTGGAGGCAGTCAAAATGATCCTTAGAATTCTTCCCTACCTTATTCCTGTGCTGAGATACAGGCTGCTCCAACCTGCTGTAAAATGCTTGATTTCGAGAGTGAGCGAAACTAATGAAAACATTGTTGGGGTAAAACCTAAAGGGAAAGACCTAGCACCAAATCCAATTTGCCATCTGATCTAACTTCTGGAGGCAGTCAAAATGAGCCTTAGAATTCTTCCCTACCTTATTCCTGTGCTGAGATACAGGCTGCTCCAACCTGCTGTAAAATGCTTGATTTCGAGAGTGAGCGAAACTAATGAAAACATTGTTGGGGTAAAACCTAAAGGGAAAGACCTAGCACCAAATCCAATTTGCCATCTGATCTAACTTCTGGAGGCAGTCAAAATGATCCTTAGAAATCTTCCCTACCTTATTCCTGTGCTGAGATACAGGCTGCTCCAACCTGCTGTAAAATGCTTGATTTCGAGAGTGAGCGAAACTAATGAAAACATTGTTGGGGTAAAACCTAAAGGGAAAGACCTAGCACCAAATCCAATTGGCCATCTGATCTAACTTCTGGAGGCAGTCAAAATGAGTATTTGAATTCTTCCCTACCTTATTCCTGTGCTGAGATACAGGCTGCTCCAACCTGCTGTAAAATGCTTGATTTCGAGAGTGAGCGAAACTAATGAAAACATTGTTGGGGTAAAAACCTAAAGGGAAAGACCTAGCACCAAATCCAATTTGCCATCTGATCTAACTTCAGGAGGCAGTCAAAATGAGTATTTGAATTCTTCCCTACCTTATTCCTGTGCTGAGATACAGGCTGCTCCAACCTGCTGTAAAATGCTTGATTTCGAGAGTGAGCGAAACTAATGAAAACATTGTTGGGGTAAAACCTAAAGGGAAAGACCTAGCACCAAATCCAATTTGCCATCTGATCTAACTTCTGGAGGCAGTCAAAATGATCCTTAGAATTCTTCCCTACCTTATTCCTGTGCTGAGATACAGGCTGCTCCAACCTGCTGTAAAATGCTTGATTTCGAGAGTGAGCGAAACTAATGAAAACATTGTTGGGGTAAAACCTAAAGGGAAAGGCCTAGCACCAAATTGCATTGGCCATCTGATCTAACTTCTGGAGGCAGACAAAATGATCCTTAGAATTCTTCCCTACCTTATTCCTGTGCTGAGATACAGGCTGCTCCAACCTGCTGTAAAATGCTTGATTTCGAGAGTGAGTGAGTGAAACTAATGAAAACATTGTTGGGGTAAAACCTAAAGGGAAAGACCTAGCACCAAATCCAATTTGCCATCTGATCTAACTTCTGGAGGCAGTCAAAATGATCCTTAGAATTCTTCCCTACCTTATTCCTGTGCTGAGATACAGGCTGCTCCAACCTGCTGTAAAATGCTTGATTTCGAGAGTGAGCGAAACTAATGAAAACATTGTTGGGGTAAAACCTAAAGGGAAAGACCTAGCACCAAATTGCATTGGCCATCTGATCTAACTTCTGGAGGCAGTCAAAATGATCCTTAGAATTCTTCCCTACCTTATTCCTGTGCTGAGATACAGGCTGCTCCAACCTGCTGTAAAATGCTTGATTTCGAGAGTGAGCGAAACTAATGAAAACATTGTTGGGGTAAAACCTAAAGGGAAAGACCTAGCACCAAATCCAATTTGCCATCTGATCTAACTTCTGGAGGCAGTCAAAATGATCCTTAGAATTCTTCCCTACCTTATTCCTGTGCTGAGATACAGGCTGCTCCAACCTGCTGTAAAATGCTTGATTTCGAGAGTGAGCGAAACTAATGAAAACATTGTTGGGGTAAAACCTAAAGGGAAAGACCTAGCACCAAATCCAATTTGCCATCTGATCTAACTTCTGGAGGCAGTCAAAATGAGTATTTGAATTCTTCCCTACCTTATTCCTGTGCTGAGATACAGGCTGCTCCAACCTGCTGTAAAATGCTTGATTTCGAGAGTGAGCGAAACTAATGAAAACATTGTTGGGGTAAAACCTAAAGGGAAAGACCTAGCACCAAATCCAATTTGCCATCTGATCTAACTTCTGGAGGCAGTCAAAATGATCCTTAGAATTCTTCCCTACCTTATTCCTGTGCTGAGATACAGGCTGCTCCAACCTGCTGTAAAATGCTTGATTTCGAGAGTGAGCGAAACTAATGAAAACATTGTTGGGGTAAAACCTAAAGGGAAAGACCTAGCACCAAATCCAATTTGCCATCTGATCTAACTTCTGGAGGCAGTCAAAATGATCCTTAGAATTCTTCCCTACCTTATTCCTGTGCTGAGATACAGGCTGCTCCAACCTGCTGTAAAATGCTTGATTTCGAGAGTGAGCGAAACTAATGAAAACATTGTTGGGGGTAAAACCTAAAGGGAAAGACCTAGC
>NW_027143448.1:0-60344 GCF_026170545.1 Melanerpes formicivorus | reverse complement strand
GAATGGGCTGGGGCGGGGACTGGAACAGGGCTGGGGATGGGGCTGGGTCCAGGCTGGGTCTGGGCTGTGGCTGGAGCTGGGCTGGAGCAGGGCTGGCGCTGGGTCCAGGGCAGGGGCTGGGCTGGGGATGGGGCCTGGCTGGGGATGGCCTAGGCTGGGGCAGGGCTGGGGCTGGGCTGGGACTGGGCTGCGACCAGGACTGGGCTGGGGCAGGGACTGGGGCAGGGCTGGGGCTGGGGCTGGAGCTGGGGCCGGGCTAGGGCTGGGCTGGGGGCAAGGATGGGGCTGGGGGCTGGGGCTGGGCCAGTGCTTGGGCTGGGCTGGGACCGGGGCTGGGGCTGGGGTAGGGCTGGCACAGGGCTGGGGCTGTGGCTGGGTCTGGGGCGGGGACTGGGGCAGGGCTGGAACTGGGGCTGGGCTGGGTCCAAGGTTGGGGCTGGGGCTGGGCTGGTGGCGAGGGTGGGGCTGGGGCTGGGGCTGGGGCTGCGGAAAGGGCTGGGGCTAGGGCTGTGGCTGGGGCTAGGGACAGGGCTGGGGCCAGGCTAGATCTGGGGCTTGGCCTTGGGCAGGGTTGGGCTGAGGGGCAGGGCTGGGGCTGGAGTTGGGCTGGGGCTGGGCTAGGGCTGGGGCTGGGTCCAGGGCTGGGGCAGGGCTGTGGCTGGGGCTGTGGCTGGGCAGGGGCTAGGTCCAGGTCTATGGCTGGGCTATGGCTGGAGCTGGGCTGGGGCCGGGGCTGGGGCCGTGAGTGGGGCTTGGCTGGGGCCGGGGCTGGGGCAGGGGCTGGAGCGAGGACTGGGACAGGGCTGGGGCTGGGGCTGGGTCCAGGGGCTGGAGCTGGGAGGTGGCTGGGGCTGGGCTGGGTACAGGGGCTGGGACTGGGGTTGGGCTAGGGCAGTGCTGGGGCTGGGGCTGGGCTGGGTCTGGGTCCAGGGCTGTGGCTGGGCTGTGGCTGGAGCAGGGCTGGGGCTGAGGGTGGCGCTGGGGATGGGGCTAGGGCTGGGCTGGGGGTCGGGGCTGCGACTGGGGCTGGGTCCAGGGCTGGGGCAGGGCTGTGGCTGGGGCTGGGCTGGGGCTGGGGCTGGGGCTGGGACAGGGCCTGTGGCTCGGTCCAGGGCTGGCGCCGGTCTGGGGCTGGGTTCGGTGCAGGGCTGGGCCTGGGGCAGGGCTTGGCTGGGGCTGGGGCTGGGGCTGGGGCTGGGCTGGGGCAGGGCTGCGCCTGGTACTGGGGATGAGGCTGGGGTGGGGCTGGGGCTGGGCTGGGGCAGGGCTGGGGTTGGGGCTGGGGTTTGGCCTGGGGCAGGGCTGAGCCTGGGCTGGGGATGAGGCTGGGGTAGGGCTGGGTCTGGGTCTGGGGCTGGGGCCGGGCTAGGGCTGGACTGGGGGCAAGGATTGGGCTGGGGAGGGGGCTGGGCCAGAGCTGGGGCTGAGGCTGAGTCTGGGGTGGGGACTGGGGCAGGGCTAGGCCTGGGGCTGGGCTGGGGTCGAGGCTGGGGCTGGGGCTGGGGCCGGGGCAGGGGCAGGGCTGGGGCAGGGCTGGAACTGGGGCTGGGCTGGGGCCGAGGTTGGGTCTGGGGCTGAGCTGCTGGCGAGGGTGGGGCTGGGGCTGGGGCTGGGGCTGCGGACAGGGCTGGGGCTAGGTCTGAGGTAGGGGTAGGGCTGGGGCTGGATTGGGGCCAGGTCTGGGGCAGGACTAGGCTTGAGGCTGGGCCTTGGGCTGGGGCTGGGTTGGCGCAGGGCTGGGGCTGGGGCTGGAACCAAGGCATGGGCAGGGCTGGGGCTAGGGCTGGGCTGGGGTCAGAGATGGGGATGGGGCTGGGCTGGGCTGGGGGAACGGATGGGGCTGGGGCTTGGGCTGGGGCTTGGGCTGGGGCAGGGCTGGGCCTGAGCTGGGGATGAGGCTGGGGTGGGGCCGGGGCTGGGTCCAGGGCAGGGGCTGGGCTGGGGCTGGGGCTAGCCTGGGGCAGGGCTGGGGCTGGGGCTGGGTCCAGGGTGGGGCTGGGCTGGGGCTGGGGCTGGGGCTGGGCTGGGGGCAGGGCTGGGGCTGGGCGGTGGCTGGGGCTGGGCTGGGGCTGGGCTGGGGCTGGGACTGGATCCAGGGCAGGGGCTGGACTGGGGCTGGGGCTTGGCTGGGGCAGGGGCTGGGGTCGGGGTTGGGGCTGGGGCTGCGGCTGGGGCGGGGACTGGGACAGGGCTGGGGATGGGGCTGGGTCCAGGGTTGGGCTGGGTCTGGGCTGGGGCAAAACTGGGGCCGGGCTGGGGCTGGGGCTGGGCTGAGGGCAGGGCTGGGCTAGGGCTGGGCTAGAGCTGGGCTGGGACTGGGGCTGGGCTGGGGCTGGGCTGGGGCTGGGGCTGGGGATGGGCTGGGCCTGGGGCTGGGGCTGGGCCAGTGCTTGGGCTGGGGCAGGGGCTGGGCTGGGGCCGAGTGTGGGGCTGGGGCTGGGGCTGAGGGCAGGGCTGGGCTATGGCTGGGGCAGGGCTGGGGCAGGGCAGGGCAGGGGCTGTGGCTGGGCTGTGGCTGAAGCTGGGCTGGGGCCAGGGATGGGGCCGGGGGTGGGGCTGGGGCTGGGGCTGGGGCGGGGACTGGGAGAGGGCTGGGGCTGGGTCCGGGTCCAGGGCTGGGGCAGGGCTTTGGCTGGGGCTGGAGTTGGGCTGGGGCAGGGCTGGGGCCGGGCTAGGGCAGGGCTGGGGCTGGGTCTGGGCTGGGGCTGGGTCCAGGGCTGTGGCTGGGCTGTGGCTGGAGCTGGGCTGGGGCTGAGGGTGGGGCTGGGGATGGGCTAGGGCTGGGCTGTGGCTGTGGCTGGGGCTGGGCTGGGGCTGGGACCAGGGCAGGGGCTGGGCTGGGGCTGGGGCTAGGCTGGGGCAGGGCTGGGGCTGGGGCTGGGCTGGGGCTGAGGCTGGGTCCAGGGTTGGGCTGGGGCTGGGGCTGGGGCAGAACTGGGGCTGGGCTGGGGCTGGGGCTGGGCTGAGGGCAGGGCTGGGGCAGGGCTGGGAATGGGGCTGGGCTGGGGCTGGGTCCAGGGTGGGGCTGGGGCTGGGCTGGGGGCAGGGCTGGGGCTGGGTGGTGGCTGGGGCTGGGCTGGGTCTGGGCTGGGGCTGGGACTGGGTCCAGGGCAGGGGCTGGACTGGGTCTGGGGCTAGGCTGGGGCTGGGGCTGGGTCCAGGGTTGGGCTGGGTCTGGGGCTGGGGCAGAACTGGGGCTGGGGCTGGGGCTGGGGCTGGGCTGAGGGCAGGGCTGGGGCAGGGCTGGGGCTGGGGCAGGGCTGTGGCTGGGGATGAGGCTGGGGTGGGGCTGGGGCTGGGTCCAGGGCTGTGGCTGGGCTGGGGCTGGAGCTGGGCTGGGCCTGAGGGTGGGGCTGGGGCTGGGCTAGGGCTGGGCTAGAGCTGGGCTGGGGCTGGGGCTGGGCTGGGGCTGGGCTGGGGCTGGGGCTGGGGCTGGGCTGGGCCTGGGGCTGGGGCTGGGCCAGTGCTTGGGCTGGGGCTGGGGCAGGGGCTGAGGGCAGGGCTGGGCTAGGGCTGGGGCTGGGCTGGGGCTGGGACTGGATCCAGGGCAGGGGCTGGACTGGGGCTGGGGCTTGGCTGGGGCAGGGGCTAGAGTCGGGGTTGGGGCTGGGTCTGGGGCTGGGGCGGGGACTGGAACAGGGCTGGGGATGGGGCTGGGTCCAGGGCTGGGTCTGGGCTGTGGCTGGAGCTGGGCTGGAGCAGGGCTGGGGCTGGGGCTGGGGCTGGGCTGGGACCTGACTGGGCTTGTGCAGGGACTGGGGCAGGGCTGGGGCATGGCTGGAACTGGGCTGGGGCTGGGTCCAAGGTGGGGTTGGGGCTGGGCTGGGGGCAGGGGTGGGGCAGGGCGGTGGCTGGGCTGTGGCTGAAGCTGGGCTGGGGCCAGGGATGGGGCCGGGGGTGGGGCTGGGGCTGGGGCGGGGACTGGGAGAGGGCTGGGGCTGGGGCTGGGTCCAAGGCTGGGGCAGGGCGGTGGCTGGGGCTGGGGTTGGGCTGGGGCAGGGCTGGGGCCGGGCTAGGGCAGGGCTGGGGCTGGGTCTGGGCTGGGGCTGGGTCCAGGGCTGTGGCTGGGCTGTGCCTGGAGCTGTGCTGGGGCTGCGGGTGGGGCTGGGGATGGGCTGGGGCTGGGGCTGGGCTAGGGCTGGGCTGTGGCTGTGGCTGGGGCTGGGCTGGGGCTGGGTCCAGGGCTGGGGCAGGGCAGGGCAGGGGCTGG
Organism: Melanerpes formicivorus; assembly: GCF_026170545.1. Classification (NCBI taxonomy): domain Eukaryota; kingdom Metazoa; phylum Chordata; class Aves; order Piciformes; family Picidae; genus Melanerpes; species Melanerpes formicivorus. The sequence goes on along the minus strand of NW_027143448.1, from coordinate 56,134 downwards.
GGCTGGGCTGGGGCTGGGCTGGGGCCGGGGATGGGGCCGGGGGTGGGGCTGGGGCTGGGGCTGGGGCCAGGACTGGGACAGGGCTGGGGCTGGGGCTGGGTCCAGGGCTGGGGCAGGGCGGTGGCTGGGGCTGGGCTGGGGCAGGGCTTTGGCTGAGGCTGGAGTTGGGCTGGGGCAGGGCTGGGGCTGGGCTAGGGCAGGGCTGGGGCTGGGTCTGGGCTGGGGCTGGGTCCAGGGCTGTGGCTGGGCTGTGGCTGGAGCTGGGCTGGGGCTGAGGGTGGGGCTGGGAATGGGCTAGGGCAGGGCTGTGGCTGTGGCTGGGGCTGGGCTGGGGCTGGGACCAGGGCAGGGGCTGGGTCCAGGGCAGGGTCAGGGCTGGGGCAGGGGCTGGGCCATGGCAGGGCTGGGGCTGGGGCAGGGCTGTGGCTGGGGATGAGGCTGGGGTGGGGCTGGGTCTGGGTCCAGGGCAGGGGCTGGGCTGGGGCTGGGGCTAGGCTGGGGCAGGGCTGGGGCTGGGGCTGGGCTGGGGCTGCGGCTGGGTCCAGGGTTGGGCTGGGGCTGGGGCAGAACTGGGGCCGGGCTGGGGCTGGGGCTGGGCTGAGGGCAGGGCTGGGGCTGGGCTGGGAATGGGGCTGGGCTGGGGCTGGGTCCAGGGTGGGGCTGGGTCTGGGGCTGGGGGCAGGGCTGGGGCTGGGTGGTGGCTGGGCCTGGGCTGGGTCTGGGCTGGGGCTGGGACTGGGTCCAGGGCAGGGGCTGGACTGGGTCTGGGGCTAGGCTGGGGCAGGGCTGGGGCTGGGGCTGGGCTGGGGCTGGGGCTGGGTCCAGGGTTGGGCTGGGTCTGGGGCTGGGGCAGAACTGGGGCCAGGCTGGGGCTGGGGCTGGGCTGGGGCAGGGCTGGGGCAGGCCTGGGGCTGGGGCAGGGCTGTGGCTGGGGATGAGGCTGGTGTGGGGCTGGGGCTGGGTCCAGGGCAGGGGCTGGGCTGGGGCTGGGGCTAGGCTGGGGCAGGGCTGGGGCTGGGGCTGGGCTGGGGCTGCGGCTGGGTCCAGGGTTGGGCTGGGTCTGGGGCTGGGGCAGAACTGGGGCCGGGCTGGGGCTGGGGCTGGGCTGAGGACAGGGCTGGGCAGGGCTGGGAATGGGGCTGGGCTGGGGCTGGGTCCAGGGTGGGGCTGGGGCTGGGCTGGGGGCAGGGCTGGGGCTGGGTGGTGGCTGGGGCTGGGCTGGGGCTGGGACTGGGTCCAGGGCAGGGGCTGGACTGGGTCTGGGGCTAGGCTGGGGCAGGGCTGGGGCTGGGGCTGGGCTGGGGCTGGGGCTGGGTCCAGGGTTGGGCTGGGTCTGGGGCTGGGGCAGAACTGGGGCCAGGCTGGGGCTGGGGCTGGGCTGAGGGCAGGGCTGGGGCAGGGCTGGGGCTGGGGCAGGGCTGTGGCTGGGGATGAGGCTGGGGTGGGGCTGGGGCTGGGTCCATGGTAGGGGCTGGGCTGGGGCTGGGGCTAGGCTGGGGCAGGGCTGGGGCTGGGGCTGGGCTGGGGCTGCGGCTGGGTTTAGGGTTGGGCTGGGTCTGGGGCTGGGGCAGAACTGGGGCCGGGCTGGGGCTGGGGCTGGGCTGAGGGCAAGGCTGGGGCTGGGTCCAGGGCTGTGGCTGGGCTGGGGCTGGAGCTGGGCTGGTCCTGAGGGTGGGGCTGGGGCTGCGGCTGGGGCTGGGCTAGATCTGGGTTGGGGCTGGGTCCAGGGCTGGGGCTGGGCTGTGGCTGGAGCTGGGCTGGGGCTGAGGGTGGGGCTGGGGATGGGCTAGGGCTGGGCTGTGGCTGTGGCTGGGGCTGGGCTGGGGCTGGGACCAGGGCAGGGGCTGGGTTTAGGGCAGGGGCAGGGCTGGGGCAGGGGCTGGGCCATGGCAGGGCTGGGCTGGGGCAGGGCTGTGGCTGGGGTGGGGATGGGGCTGGGCTGGGGCTGGGCCTAGGCTGGGGCAGGGCTGGGGCTGGGCTGGGACTGGGCTGCGACCACGACTGGGCTGGGGCAGGGACTGGGGCAGGGCTGGGGCTGGGGCTGGAGCTGGGGCCGGGCTAGGGCTGGGCTGGGGGCAAGGATGGGGCTGGGGCTGGGGCTGGGCCAGTGCTTGGGCTGGGCTGGGACTGGGGCTGGGCTGGGGTAGGGCTGGAACAGGGCTGGGGCTGTGGCTGGGTCTGGGGCGGGGACGGGGGCAGGGCTGGAACTGGGGCTGGGCTGGGTCCAAGGTTGGGGCTGGGGCTGGGCTGGTGGCGAGGGTGGGGCTGGGGCTGGGGCTGGGGCTGGGGCTGCGGACAGGGCTGCGGCTAGGGCTGTGGCTGGGGCTAGGGACAGGGCTGAGGCCAGGCTGGGTTCTGGGGCTGGGCTGAGGGCAGGGTTGGGCTGAGGGCAGGGCTGGGGCTGGGGTTGTGCTGGGGCTGGGTCTGGGTCTGGGCTAGGGCTGGGGCTGTGTCCAGGGCTGGGGCAGGGCTGTGGCTGGGGCTGGGGCTGGGCTGGGGCTAGGTCCAGGTCTGTGGCTGGGCTATGGCTGGAGCTGGGCTGGTGCTAAGTGTGGGGCTGGGGCTGGGCTGGGGCTGGGGCAGGGCTGGGGCTGGAACCAAGTCTTGGGCAGGGATGGGGCTGGGGCTGGGGCTGGGTAGGGCTGGGGCTGGGCATGGATCGAGACTGGGCAGGGGTAGGGCCGGGGCTGGAGGCTGGGCTGGGGCTGGGGTTGGGCTGGGGCAGGGCTGGGCCTGGGGTTGGGCTGGGGCTGGGGCTGGGTCCAGGGCTGGGGCTGGGCTGTGGCTGGGTGTGGCCGGTTGACGTTGCCCCCTTAAGAAAGGGAATATGGTGGACGGAAGTTGTTAAACGGAAGGAATAATCTAAACTAATTTCATTGGAAGAGTGGGAGGAATCACCTTCTGAACTGGGACAGCAGGAGGGTATACTGGGTTTTTCCAGCACTTTATTTTCAGTCTTGCTTCCGCCTCTTCTTCGTGCAGCAGCTCTGTTTTGTGCTGGGCTTTCTGCCAAGGCCTCGGCCTTGAAAACCAGATAAAGGCCTGTATTAACTCCCTTCCAATTAACACGAACTGCTTCTAAACTTTTTTCCTCTCTTTTGTTTCTCTTTCTATCCCATTCTGGGGAAAGGGGGGGAAGAGAGGGGAGAGCGGAGGTGGGGAACCCCTCTTTGTCCGAGGGGGGTCACTCTCATTTCTGTGTTACTCTGTTGTATATCTTTGTATATATTGTAGATATTGTAAATTTGTAAATATTCCCCTGCATACCCTACACTGCTTTGTAAACATAGCTCCACTGCTTTGCTAATTCAGCTTGTGAGTTTTTTTTTCATTTCCCTTCAATTTTTCTTTCCCTTTACTTTACAAGGGGGAATGGAGGAGGCTTCTTGGCCTTACCCTTCCACCCACCACACTGGGGCTGGGCTGGGGCTGGGCTGGGGCTGTGGCTGGGGCTGGGCTGGGGCTGGGTCCAGGGCAGGGGCTGGGCTAGGGCTGGGGCTGGGCCGGGGCAGCCCTGGGGCAGGGGCTGGGCTGGGGCCGAGGGTGGGGCTGGGGCTGGGGCTGGGGCTGAGGGCAGGGCTGGGCTAGGGCTGGGGCTGGGCAGGGTACGGGGCTTGGGCTGGGGCCGAGGGCGGGACTGGGCTAGGGCTGGGGCTGGAGCAGGGGCCTGGGCTGGGCTGGGGCCGAGGGCGGGGCTGGGGCAGGGCGGGGGCTGGGGCTGGAACCAAGTCTTGGGCAGGGCTGGGGCTGGGGCTGGGGCTGGGCAGGGCTGGGGCTGGGGCTGGGTCCAGGGCAGGGGCTGGACTGGGTCTGGGGCTAGGCTGGGGCAGGGCTGGGGCTGGGGCTGGGCTGGGGCTGGGGCTGGGTCCAGGGTTGGGCTGGTTCTGGGGCTGGGGCAGAACTGGGGCCAGGCTGGGGCTGGGGCTGGGCTGGGGCAGGGCTGGGGCAGGCCTGGGGCTGGGGCAGGGCTGTGGCTGGGGATGAGGCTGGTGTGGGGCTGGGGCTGGGTCCAGGGCAGGGGCTGGGCTGGGGCTGGGGCTAGGCTGGGGCAGGGCTGGGGCTGGGGCTGGGCTGGGGCTGCGGCTGGGTCCAGGGTTGGGCTGGGTCTGGGGCTGGGGCAGAACTGGGGCCGGGCTGGGGCTGGGGCTGGGCTGAGGACAGGGCTGGGCAGGGCTGGGAATGGGGCTGGGCTGGGGCTGGGTCCAGGGTGGGGCTGGGGCTGGGCTGGGGGCAGGGCTGGGGCTGGGTGGTGGCTGGGGCTGGGCTGGGGCTGGGACTGGGTCCAGGGCAGGGGCTGGACTGGGTCTGGGGCTAGGCTGGGGCAGGGCTGGGGCTGGGGCTGGGCTGGGGCTGGGGCTGGGTCCAGGGTTGGGCTGGGTCTGGGGCTGGGGCAGAACTGGGGCCAGGCTGGGGCTGGGGCTGGGCTGAGGGCAGGGCTGGGGCAGGGCTGGGGCTGGGGCAGGGCTGTGGCTGGGGATGAGGCTGGGGTGGGGCTGGGGCTGGGTCCATGGTAGGGGCTGGGCTGGGGCTGGGGCTAGGCTGGGGCAGGGCTGGGGCTGGGGCTGGGCTGGGGCTGCGGCTGGGTTTAGGGTTGGGCTGGGTCTGGGGCTGGGGCAGAACTGGGGCCGGGCTGGGGCTGGGGCTGGGCTGAGGGCAAGGCTGGGGCTGGGTCCAGGGCTGTGGCTGGGCTGGGGCTGGAGCTGGGCTGGTCCTGAGGGTGGGGCTGGGGCTGCGGCTGGGGCTGGGCTAGATCTGGGTTGGGGCTGGGTCCAGGGCTGGGGCTGGGCTGTGGCTGGAGCTGGGCTGGGGCTGAGGGTGGGGCTGGGGATGGGCTAGGGCTGGGCTGTGGCTGTGGCTGGGGCTGGGCTGGGGCTGGGACCAGGGCAGGGGCTGGGTTTAGGGCAGGGGCAGGGCTGGGGCAGGGGCTGGGCCATGGCAGGGCTGGGCTGGGGCAGGGCTGTGGCTGGGGTGGGGATGGGGCTGGGCTGGGGCTGGGCCTAGGCTGGGGCAGGGCTGGGGCTGGGCTGGGACTGGGCTGCGACCACGACTGGGCTGGGGCAGGGACTGGGGCAGGGCTGGGGCTGGGGCTGGAGCTGGGGCCGGGCTAGGGCTGGGCTGGGGGCAAGGATGGGGCTGGGGCTGGGGCTGGGCCAGTGCTTGGGCTGGGCTGGGACCGGGGCTGGGCTGGGGTAGGGCTGGAACAGGGCTGGGGCTGTGGCTGGGTCTGGGGCGGGGACGGGGGCAGGGCTGGAACTGGGGCTGGGCTGGGTCCAAGGTTGGGGCTGGGGCTGGGCTGGTGGCGAGGGTGGGGCTGGGGCTGGGGCTGGGGCTGGGGCTGCGGACAGGGCTGCGGCTAGGGCTGTGGCTGGGGCTAGGGACAGGGCTGAGGCCAGGCTGGGTTCTGGGGCTGGGCTGAGGGCAGGGTTGGGCTGAGGGCAGGGCTGGGGCTGGGGTTGTGCTGGGGCTGGGTCTGGGTCTGGGCTAGGGCTGGGGCTGGGTCCAGGGCTGGGGCAGGGCTGTGGCTGGGGCTGGGGCTGGGCTGGGGCTAGGTCCAGGTCTGTGGCTGGGCTATGGCTGGAGCTGGGCTGGTGCTAAGTGTGGGGCTGGGGCTGGGCTGGGGCTGGGGCAGGGCTGGGGCTGGAACCAAGTCTTGGGCAGGGATGGGGCTGGGGCTGGGGCTGGGTAGGGCTGGGGCTGGGCATGGATCGAGACTGGGCAGGGGTAGGGCCGGGGCTGGAGGCTGGGCTGGGGCTGGGGTTGGGCTGGGGCAGGGCTGGGCCTGGGGTTGGGCTGGGGCTGGGGCTGGGTCCAGGGCTGGGGCTGGGCTGTGGCTGGGTGTGGCCGGTTGACGTTGCCCCCTTAAGAAAGGGAATATGGTGGACGGAAGTTGTTAAACGGAAGGAATAATCTAAACTAATTTCATTGGAAGAGTGGGAGGAATCACCTTCTGAACTGGGACAGCAGGAGGGTATACTGGGTTTTTCCAGCACTTTATTTTCAGTCTTGCTTCCGCCTCTTCTTCGTGCAGCAGCTCTGTTTTGTGCTGGGCTTTCTGCCAAGGCCTCGGCCTTGAAAACCAGATAAAGGCCTGTATTAACTCCCTTCCAATTAACACAAAACTGCTTCTAAACTTTTTTCCTCTCTTTTGTTTCTCTTTCTATCCCATTCTGGGGAAAGGGGGGGAAGAGAGGGGAGAGCGGAGGTGGGGAACCCCTCTTTGTCCGAGGGGGGTCACTCTCATTTCTGTGTTACTCTGTTGTATATCTTTGTATATATTGTAGATATTGTAAATTTGTAAATATTCCCCTGCATACCCTACACTGCTTTGTAAACATAGCTCCACTGCTTTGCTAATTCAGCTTGTGAGTTTTTTTTTCATTTCCCTTCAATTTTTCTTTCCCTTTACTTTACAAGGGGGAATGGAGGAGGCTTCTTGGCCTTACCCTTCCACCCACCACACTGGGGCTGGGCTGGGGCTGGGCTGGGGCTGTGGCTGGGGCTGGGCTGGGGCTGGGTCCAGGGCGGGGGCTGGGCTAGGGCTGGGGCTGGGCCGGGGCAGCCCTGGGGCAGGGGCTGGGCTGGGGCCGAGGGTGGGGCTGGGGCTGGGGCTGGGGCTGAGGGCAGGGCTGGGCTAGGGCTGGGGCTGGGCAGGGTACGGGGCTTGGGCTGGGGCCGAGGGCGGGACTGGGCTAGGGCTGGGGCTGGAGCAGGGGCCTGGGCTGGGCTGGGGCCGAGGGCGGGGCTGGGGCAGGGCGGGGGCTGGGGCTGGAACCAAGTCTTGGGCAGGGCTGGGGCTGGGGCTGGGGCTGGGCAGGGCTGGGGCTGGGGCTGGGCATGGACCGGGACTGGGCAGGGGTAGGGCTGGGGCAGGGCCCTGGATGGGGACGAGGGTGGGGCAGGGCTGGGGCTGGGCATGGACCGAGACTGGGCAGGGGTAGGGCCAGGGCTGGGGGCAGGTCTGGGGCAGGGGTTGGGTTGGGGCTGGGGCTGGGGCTGGGTCTGGGGCCGGGTCTGGGGCCGGGGCTGCAACTGGGGTTGGGTCCAGGGCTGGGGCTGGGCTGTGGCTGTGGCTGGGCTGGGGCAGGGCTGGGGTTGGGGCTGGGGCTGGGCTGGGGCTGTGGCTGGGTCCAGGGCAGGGGCTGGACTGGGGCTGGGGCTGAGGGCAGGGCTGGGCTAGGGCTGGGGCTGGGGCTGGGCTGGGGCCGAGGGCAGGGCTGGGGCTGGGCTGGGGCTGAATTCGGTGCAGGGCTGGGGCTGGGGCAGGGCTGGGGCTGGGGCTGGGTCCAGGGTGGGGTTGGGGCTGGGGCTGGGGCTGCGGACAGGGCTGGGGCTAGGGCTGGGGCTGTGCGGTGGCTGGGGCTGGGCTGGGGCTGGGGCTGGAACCAAGTCTTGGGCAGGGCTGGGGCTGGGGCTGGAACCAAGTCTTGGGCAGGGCTGGGGCTGGGGCTGGGGCTGGGCTGGGGCCAAGGGCGGGGCTTTGGCAGGGCTGGGGCTGGGGCTGGAACCAAGTCTTGGGCAGGGCTGGGGCTGGGGCTGGGGCTGGGCAGGGCTGGGGCTGGGCATGGACCGGGACTGGGCAGGGGTAGGGCTGGGGCAGGGGCTGGGCTGGGGACGAGGGTGGGGCAGGGCTGGGGCTGGGCATGGACCGAGACTGGGCAGGGGTAGGGCCAGGGCTGGGGGCAGGTCTGGGGCAGGGGTTGGGTTGGGGCTGGGGCTGGGGCTGGGTCTGGGGCCGGGTCTGGGGCCGGGGCTGCAACTGGGGTTGGGTCCAGGGCTGGGGCTGGGTTGTGGCTGGGGCTGGGCTGGGGCAGGGCTGGGGTTGGGGCTGGGGCTGGGCTGGGGCTGTGGCTGGGTCCAGGGCAGGGGCTGGACTGGGGCTGGGGCTGGGCCGGGGCAAGGCTGGGCAGGGGCTGGGGCTGGGGCTGAGGGCAGGGCTGGGCTAGGGCTGGGGCTGGGGCTGGGCTGGGGCCGAGGGCAGGGCTGGGGCTGGGCTGGGGCTGAATTCGGTGCAGGGCTGGGGCTGGGGCAGGGCTGGGGCTGGGGCTGGGTCCAGGGTGGGTTTGGGGCTGGGGCTGGGGCTGCGGACAGGGCTGGGGCTAGGGCTGGGGCTGTGCGGTGGCTGGGGCTGGGCTGGGGCTGGGGCTGGAACCATGTCTTGGGCAGGGCTGGGGCTGGGGCTGGAACCAAGTCTTGGGCAGGGCTGGGGCTGGGGCTGGGGTTGGGCTGGGGCCAAGGGCGGGGCTTTGGCAGGGCTGGGGCTGGGGCTGGAACCAAGTCTTGGGCAGGGCTGGGGCTGGGGCTGGGGCTGGGCAGGGCTGGGGCTGGGCATGGACCGGGACTGGGCAGGGGTAGCGCTGGGGCAGGGGCTGGGCTGGGGACGAGGGTGGGGCAGGGCTGGGGTTGGGCATGGACCGGAACTGGGCAGGGGTAGGGCCAGGGCTGGGGGCTGGGCTTGGGCTGGGGTTGGGCTGGGGCTGGGGCTGGGGCTGCGACTGGGGCTGGGTCCAGGGCTGGGGCTGAGCTGTGGCTGTGGCTGGGCTGGGGCAGGGCTGGGGCTGGGGCTGGGGCTGTGGCTGGGCTGGGGCTGGGGCTGGGCCTGGGCTGGGGCTCGGTCCAGGGCTGTGGCTGGGCTGGGGCTGGAGCTGGGCTGGGCCTGAGGGTGGGGCTGGGGCTGGGCTAGGGCTGGGCTAGAGCTGGGCTGCGGCTGGGGCTGGGCTGTGGCTGGGCTGGGGCTGGGGCTGGGCCAGTGCTTGGGCTGGGGCAGGGGCTGGGCTGGGGCAGGGCTGGGGTTGGGGCTGGGGCTGGGCTGGGGCTGTGGCTGGGTCCAGGGCAGGGGCTGGACTGGGGCTGGGGCTGGGCCGGGGCAAGGCTGGGCAGGGGCTGGGGCTGGGGCTGAGGGCAGGGCTGGGCTAGGGCTGGGGCTGGGGCTGGGCTGGGGCCGAGGGCAGGGCTGGGGCTGGGCTGGGGCTGAATTCGGTGCAGGGCTGGGGCTGGGGCAGGGCTGGGGCTGGGGCTGGGTCCAGGGTGGGGTTGGGGCTGGGGCTGGGGCTGCGGACAGGGCTGGGGCTAGGGCTGGGGCTGTGCGGTGGCTGGGGCTGGGCTGGGGCTGGGGCTGGAACCAAGTCTTGGGCAGGGCTGGGGCTGGGGCTGGAACCAAGTCTTGGGCAGGGCTGGGGCTGGGGCTGGGGCTGGGCTGGGGCCAAGGGCGGGGCTTTGGCAGGGCTGGGGCTGGGGCTGGAACCAAGTATTGGGCAGGGCTGGGGCTGGGGCTGGGGCTGGGCAGGGCTGGGGCTGGGCATGGACCGGGACTGGGCAGGGGTAGGGCTGGGGCAGGGGCTGGGCTGGGGACGAGGGTGGGGCAGGGCTGGGGTTGGGCATGGACCGGAACTGGGCAGGGGTAGGGCCAGGGCTGGGGGCTGGGCTTGGGCTGGGGTTGGGCTGGGGCTGGGGCTGGGCTGGGGCAGGGCTGGGGCTGGGGCTGGGGCTGTGGCTGGGCTGGGGCTGGGGCTGGGGCTGGGCTGGGGCTCGGTCCAGGGCTGTGGCTGGGCTGGGGCTGGAGCTGGGCTGGGCCTGAGGGTGGGGCTGGGGCTGGGCTAGGGCTGGGCTAGAGCTGGGCTGCGGCTGGGGCTGGGCTGGGGCTGGGCTGGGGCTGGGGCTGGGCCAGTGCTTGGGCTGGGGCAGGGGCTGGGCTGGGGCCGAGTGTGGGGCTGGGGCTGAGGGCAGGGCTGGGCTAGGGCTGGGGCAGGGCTGGGGCAGGGTCCGGGGCTGGGGCAGGGCTGGGGCTAGAGCTGGGGCAGGGCTGGGTCCGGGCTGGGGCTGCGTTCGGTGCAGAGCTCGGGCTGGGGCAGGGCGGGGGCTGGGGCAGGGCTGGACCTGGGCTGTGGATGAGGCTGGAGTGGGGCTGGTGCTGGGTCCAGGGTAGGGGCTGGGGTGGGGATGGGGCTGGGCTGGGGATGGGCCTAGGCTGGGGCAGGGCTGGGGCTGGGCTGGGACTGGGCTGCGACCAGGACTGGGCTGGGGCAGGGACTGGGGCAGGGCTGGGGCTGGGGCTGGGGCTGGGGCCGGGCTAGGGCTGGGCTGGGGGCAAGGATTGGGCTGGGGCTGGGGCTCGGCCAGTGCTTGGGCTGGGCTGGGACCGGGGCTGGGCTGGGGTAGGGCTGGCACAGGGCTGAGGCTGTGGCTGGGTCTGGGGCGGGGACTGGGGCAGGGTTGGAACTGGGGCTGGGCTGGGGCCAAGGTTGGGGCTGGGGCTGGGCTGATGGCGAGGGTGGGGCTGGGGCTGGGGCTAGGGACAGGGCTGGGGCCAGGCTGGGTCTGGGGTTGGGCTGAGGGCAGGGTTGGGCTGAGGGCAGGGCTGGGGCTGGGGTTGGGCTGGGGCTGGGTCTGGGGCTGTGCTAGGGCTGGGGCTGGGTCCAGGGCTGGGGCAGGGCTGTGGCTGGGGCTGGGCTGGGGCTAGGTCCAGGTCTGTGGCTGGGCTATGGCTGGAGCTGGGCTGGTGCTGAGGGTGGGGCTGGGGCTGGGCTGGGGCTGGGGCAGTGTTGTCGGACAAGAGGGGACATGGGTCCCAGGAACACCTGTGCAATTCAGGCCTTGAAGAATTCTCTGTTGATAATATACTGGCGGAGTGGGAGATGTGAGAAAGTGCTGATTGCTTGGTCTGCTGAATTCCAGCTGCCCCTGAGATGGGAGGCAAGCAAGACAAGGAGGAGGCGAGATCTGGGAAAGAGAGCAATTAGGCCGGATGGAAGAATTCCACAGAGTTGTGAAAACAATGATGTAACCTTTTAGAGAGCAACCAATAGTATGTTGCCAAGTGGGCATAATTATAGCAAACTGTATATAAGATGTGTCTGATGCTCAATAAAGTGGAATCCGCTGATCAAATTGGTCGTTAAAGCGGCCCCCTTCTTGCAGTACATCCCCGGCCCCAGCCCACTTCCAGCCACTTAGAGCAGCAAGCGTAGGAGAAGGTATCCGAGAGGCAATTTTAAGGCAGTGTTTAATGCAGAATGGGAACCAGCAGACGCAGCAGCTTATTACATCAGCAGATCCTAGATGGACGGTAGCCGAATTGTTGCAGAGGGCTCAGGACTTGCCAAGCAATCCGATGGCCATGTTGACGGAGGTGATTGATAAGGGATTACAAAAACAGGCTGAGGTGTTGTCAATGACAATGACAAAACAGCTTGAGCATAGTCAACAGGTTATGGCAGCCTTAGTACCTTTGCGCACAAACTCGAAAGGGCAAGGCCGACCCTATAAGCAGTCATCAGACGAAATACAGTGTCATCGAAAAGCGTAAGGCGGAGATATCGTCTAAAGTAATGCCTGGACTTTTGGCCCATAGATCCGCTTTAGGGCATTTCCCTAGCGGAGATAGTTATTTTGATGAAGCTTGTTGGAGAGAATACAGGAACAAGTTGTGGGACTTGGTTATAGATGGTGATAAAACTGCTGTAAAGCTGCAAAAGTCGTGGCGAGAATGCATGAACTGTTTTAAAACCTACGAACTGAAACAGCGAATGGCTGCTGCAGTTAGAGCAACTTTGTCAGGACGAGATGCAGCGCCAGGTGTATCTGAGTTGCAGCTGAAAGATGTGTCTGAGATCTATCGACCGATCGACCGGGGCCGCCCCCGATACATCTTGCGGCGACCACACCGCGTTTACCAGCCGTCACCACTGCCATTTGCACACAGCGGGGAACCTTCCTCTGACATCGCCAGCGACGGCTCGGACTCGGAAGATAACACCGGCAGCGAGGAATTCAAACAGCGCCGACTTTGCTTTACGGCCCCTCTTAGAAAAAATGGAGCGCTTGGAGGCTCGCGGTTACAGCGTTCCTGCCGCCGCTCTCCTCCCGCGAGCCCTGCCGGCCCCCGCGGATACCGACGGCTCCGACCAAGGTGGTACCGGCTGACGCACCACCGATACCGACAGCGCCGACAGTAGCAGCGGAGCAGCTGCCACGGCAGCAGCCCCCACCCCTTTCCCCCGCAGCGGCTTTAGCCGCACTACTCTGTTTTGATTTAAAGCAACAGTACTCATTTTGTCATTTCTGATTGTAACGTCTTTTAGAGATTTGTTATTTAGAGTTTTGTTAAGTTTTTCTAATAAGCATAATGAATTAGTAAGCATTTGGTATTTATAAGTACTTAGTACATAGTAATTGCAGTAAGGTGTATGCACTTAGTTAAGAGTTCAAATTGTAAGATTTTCTTTTGGTTCGAACCTTCTTAGTTGTCTGCCTAGGCATTTCAAAGGAGCTCCATGTAATATAGTTAAGGAATGTATAAACAGCTTTTAATTTTGGAAAGTGTTTTTTAGTTAATGTAACAATTTTATTTCTTTTTAGACACTGATTTGATGGATTAATTTTAACATAGTTTTTTAAGGCTTTAAGGATTTTTGGTATTAGCATAAGTTAAGGTTTGTAGTAAATAGGTATTAATTTTAACAACTATTCTTTCACTAATGTGCAGAAGAACCAAGACTGAGAGGAAACAGCATTTCCCATGAAGTCGAACATCGATCACAATAACTGTTATGATAATCTGAGGTCAAAAGCATCAATCAAAAAAATATTTTGTCCTGAATGATGAATTTGAAAATAGGCAGTTTGGGCTGGTAAATACAGAAAACCTATTTTGTGGTGAGAAAAAGGATTTAAATCCCCATGGAAAATTATTGAAAGGGATTGGCATAAGTGGGAAATAAAGACTAGAAAAATTTTAGTTGGGAAATATCAGGGATAATTAAAGGGATTAGTAAAAGGAAAAGTAAGAGACATAAGATTTTGGAGGAACAGGAATTGCAATAACAAAAGCACAATGGGAAATGGTAAACAAACTAACCAAGGAAGTAGAGAAGAGACTCCAAATGGAATTTTGAAGTGGGTTAAGGAGTTAAAAAATCTGTAGGGCTCCTGAAGAATGTAACTGCTGCCGAGAAGAAAATACACCCGGCTGCTGGTTGCACCCCAGCAGGCCGAGGAGGCAGAGTTCACATATACTTGTGGAGCCTAATTTTGATCCTAACCCTATTTGTACATAAGTAGTCCAATCGAAATCAAAAACCACGTTCCCATGTGTGGAATCTTGATCAGACCGGAGAGAAAAGACTTGAACTTGAAAAAGCAATGGTAAATTTTTCTGCTACAGTTGAAATCATAGTAAATGCAAGCACAGATGCAATAAAAGCACAGCAAATTGAAATCAATAGTCTCTCGAAAATGTCTACTCCGAATAGATTAGCTTTGGATTTTTTATATGTTAAGGAAAGGGGTGTATGTGTAGTCATAAATGTAAGTTGTTGTAGTTACGTTAATCTAGATAAACGAGTGGAAACAGATTTACAGGCGATTGTAAACCACAATCAGATATTACATCAGATTTCTTTGGATGATACTTCTTCTGGATTTAAAGAAATATGGGATAAGTTAACTTCTTGCTTATCGAATATAAGTTGCTTTAAAAAATTGTTTGTAATACCTGTTGGAATAATTGTAATACTGATCTGTGTAATTCATTGTAATTGTTGTTTTAAAATGGTAAGACCTTTAGGTAAAATTGTTTATGCCAATAAGTTACAAGCAAATGGTTATGATCAGAAGGTGATCAAAACAGAGGAACTTAATTATGATCCAATTAAGAAGGTTCTGAAATATCTGGAAATTTTAACACAAATCAATGGTGACAAAAAAAAAAAAGGGGGGGAATTGTGATGAATATACTGGTGATTTGTGTTAAAATTGTAAGACTTAGAGTGCACTGGGATTAAGGGTCAGGATCTTGTGAGGCCTGTTTAGAGGATAAAGAGAAAGAAACCTATCTTGCATACTTGCAAGGACACTGTCTGGTTAATTGGAGACATCACGGCTGAGAAGGAGCTGTCTTAAAGATAAACATTCAGAACTGGGAATTTGTTTTCTTCAGATAAGAAGCCTGCACAATTGAGCATGTGTGAAAGTGGATGCTATGACCCTTACCACACTGAATGTAGGGAGAAGGGATTTGACCACCTATTCTAAGACTATCTTATGCCTCCCTTCTATTTAGCATAAATTTGCTTATACAGATGATGAAACTATATAAGATGAAGAAAACTATTGTAAGGTTGCTTTTTGGGTGAAGTTGGTACCAATAAGAGATCAGTATTACTAGGATGAGCAAAAACACATTATTATGGGTAATTTTATATTGGGCAAAGCAATGAAGCTCTTTTGCTCTTTCTGATTGCCTGAAAGTTTTCTGTCTGTGAAGCTAGAGCCTGGCCAGATCTACCTTTACAGATTAAAGAAATCTTGCTACCATTAAACAAATTATGCTTTTTGACCATCCTAGAGAAAATAAAGGTGCAACATAACAGGTAATAATGAATTGATTGAACTTTTTCAGACATGTCTGATAGGGATACCCAGACTTAATGTAAATATGTTTGTTAATTATAGTAGTAAGTTTTAAGGTTCTTAGGTATCATTGTACTCATTTTGATTATTGTTAAAGTTGTTTATAATTGTATTATGCAAAGTGTTCAAAGAATAACTTCCAAGGCCTTACTTGCACAAAAGAAAAACGGGGGAATTGTTGTCGGACAAGAGGGGACATGGGTCCCAGGAACACCTGTGCAATTCAGGCCTTGAAGAATTCTCTGTTGATAATATACTGGCGGAGAGGAGATGTGAGAAAGTGCTGATTGCTTGGTATGCTGAAACCCAGCTGCCCCTGAGATGGGAGGCAAGGAAGATAAGGAGGAGGCGAGATCTGGGAAAGAGAGCAATTAGGCCGGATGGAAGAATTCCACAGAGTTGTGAAAACAATGATGTAACCTTTTAGAGAGCAACCAATAGTATGTTGCCAAGTGGGCATAATTATAGCAAACTGTATAAAAGATGTGTCTGATGCTCAATAAAGTGGAATCCGCTGATCAAATTGGTCGTTAAAGCGGCCCCCTTCTTGCAGTAGGGCTGGGGCTGGGTGGGGCTGAGCTGGGGCTGGGACTGGGCTGGTGACGAGGGTGGGGCTGGGGCTGGGCTGGGGCTGCGGACAGGGCTGGGGCTAGGGCTGAGGTAGGGGTAGGGCTGGGGCTGGATTGGGGCCAGGGCTGGGGCAGGACTGGGCTTGAGGCTGGGCCTTGGGCTGGGGCTGGGTTCGTGCAGGGCTGGGGCTGGGGCTGGAACCAAGGCATGGGCAGGGCTGGGGCTGGGGCTGGAGCCAGGGCTGGGGAAGGAGCCAGCGCTGGGGCAGGGCAGGGGCTAGGCTGGGGCAGGGGCTGGGGCTGGGCTGTGGCTGTGGCTGGGGACAGGGCTGCGGCCAGGCTGGGTCTGGGTCTGGGCTGAGGGCTGGGCTGGGCAGGGGCTGGGGCTGGGTCAGGGCTGGGGACAGATCTGGGGCAGGGCTGGGACCGGGCTGGGGCTGGGTTTGGTGCAGGGCTGGGGCTGGGGCAGGGCGGGGGCTGGGGCAGGGCTGGGCTAGGGCTGGGCTGGGGCCGGGGATGCAGCCGGGGGTGGGGCTGGGGCTGGGGCAGGGCTGGGCCTGGGCTGGGGATGAGGCTGGGGTGGGGCTGGGGCTGGGTCCAGGGCTGTGGCTGGGCAGTGGCTGGAGGTGGGCTGGGGCTGAGGGTGGGGCTGGGGCTGGGCTAGGGCTGGGCTGGGGACGGGGCTGCGCCGGGGGCTGGGTCCAGGGCTGGGGCTGGGCTGTGGCTGGGGCTGGGCTGGGGCTGTGGCTGGGTCCAGGGCAGGGGCTGGGCTGGGGCTGGGGCTTGGCCGGGGCAAGGCTGGGCAGGGGCTGGGGCTGGGGCTGAGGGCAGGGTTGGGCTAGGGCTGGGGCTGGGGCGGGGGCTGGGGCTGGAACCAGAGCTGGGGCTGGGCTGGGGCCAGGCTGGGGCTGAATTCGGTGCAACGCTGGGGCTGGGGCAGGGCTGGGGCTGGGGCTGGGGGCAAGGATGGGGTTTGGGACCAGGGCTGGGCCAGGGCTTGGGCTGGGCTGGTAGAGGGGCTGGGCTGGGGTAGGCCTGGCACAGGGCTAGGCCTGGGGCTGGGCTGGGGCCGGGGCAGGGGCAGGGCTGGGGCAGGGCTGGAACTGGGGCTGGGCTGGGGCCAAGGTTGGGGCTGGGGCTGGGCTGGTGGCGAGGGTGGGGCTGGGGCTGGGGCTGCGGACAGGGCTGGGGCTAGGGCTGAGGTAGGGGTAGGGCTGGGGCTGGATTGGGGCCAGGGCTGGGGCAGGACTAGGCTTGAGGCTGGGCCTTGGGCTGGGGCTGGGTTGGCGCAGGGCTGGGGCTGGGGCTGGAACCAAGTCTTGGGCAGGTCTGGGGCTGGTGCTGGAGCCAGGGTTGGGGCAGGAGCCAGGGCTGGGGCAGGGCTGAGGTCAGGCTGGGGCTGAGGGCAGGGCTGGGCTAGGGCTGGGGCTGGGGCAGGGGCCGGGGCTGGGGACACGGCTGGGGCCAGAGCTGGGGCAGGGCTGGGGCTGGGTTCAGTGCAGGGCTGGGGCTGGGGGCAGGGATGGGGCTGAGTCTGGGTTGGGGGCTGGGCCAAGGATGGGGCCAGGGCTGGGGCTGGGGCTGGGCTAGGGGCTGGAGGCTGGGTCCAGGGCTGGGGCTGGGGCTGGGCTGGGTCCAGGGCTGGGGCTGGGCGGTGGCTGGGGCTGGGCTGGGGCAGGGCTGGGACTGAGGTTGGGGCCGGGGCTGGGGCTGGGTTGGGGCCGGCGCTGAAGCAGAACTGGGCTGGAGGCTGGGCCTTGGGCTGGGGCAGGGCTGGGGGCAGGGTGGGGCTGGGGTGGGAACCAACTCTATGGCTGGGCTGGGCCTGGGGCTCGGGCTGGGGCAGGGATGGGAGTGGGGCTGGGCAGGTGCCGGGGCTGGGGCCCGGGCTGGGGCATGACTGGGGCTGGGCTGTGACTGGGGCTGGGGCTGGGCTGTGGCTGGGGCTGAGGCAGGGCTGGGGCTGAGTTCGGTGCAAGGCTGGGGCTGGGGGCAGGGATGGGGCTGAGTCTGGGTTGGGGGCTGGGCCAAGGATGGGGCCAGGGCTGGGTCTGGGGCTGGGCTAGGGGCTGGAGGCTGGGCTGGGGCTGAGGCAGGGCTGGGGCCAGGGCTGAGGCTGGGCTAGGGTCTGGGCTGGGCCTGGGACAGGGCTGGGCCCGAGGCTGGAGCAGGGCTGGCGCTGGGCTAAGGGCAGGGCTGGGTTAGGTCTGTGGCTGTGCAGGGCTGGGCTAGGGCTGGGCTGGGGTCGGGGCTGGGGCTGTGGGTGGGGCTGGGCTGGTGTCTGGGCTGGGCCTGGGGCAGGGCTGGGCTCGAGGCTGGGGCGACGCTGTGGCTGTGGCTGGGCTGGGGCAGGGCTGGGGATGAGGCTGGGGTGGGGCTGGGGCTGGGTCCAGGGCAGGGCTGGGGCTGGGCTGGGGCTGGGGCTGGGTCCAGGGTGGGGATGGGGCTGGGCTGGGGGCAGGGCTGGGGCTCGGCGGTGGCTGGGGCTGGGCTGGGGCTGGGGCTGGGTCCAGGGTGGGGATGGGGCTGGGCTGCGGGCAGGGCTGGGGCTTGGGCTGGGCTGGGGTTGGGGCTGGGTCCAGGGCTGGGGCTGGCCTGTGGCTGGGGCTGGGCTGGGACAGGGCTGGGGCTGGTGCTGAGTTAGGGGTAGGGCTGGGGCTGTGCTGGGGCCGGGGCTGGAACCAAGGTTTGGGCAGGGCTGGGGCTGGGGCTGGGGCAGGGCTGGGGCTGGGTGAGGGCTGGGCTAGGGGTGGGCTGGGGGCAGGGATGGGGCTGGGGCTGGGGGCAAGGATGGGGATGGGGCTGGGCTGGGCTGGGAGCCGGGATGGGGCTGGGCTGGGACCGGGGCTGGGCTGGGAGCAGGGCTGGGCAGGGCTGGGGCTGTGTCTGGGGCTGGGGCGGGGACTGGGGCAGGGCTAGGGCTGGGGCAGGGCTGGGGCTGGGGCTGGGGCTGGGTCGGGGCTGGGGCCGGGGCTGGGGCAGGGCTGGTGCCAAGGGTGGGGCTGGGTCTGGGGCTGGGGCTGGGGCTGCAGACAGGGCTGGGGCTAGGGCTGAGTTAGGGGTAGGGCTGGGGTTGTGCTAGGGCTGGGGCTGTGCTGGGGCCGGGGCTGGAACCAAGGTTTGGGCAGGGCTGGGGCTGTGGCTGGGGCCGGGGCTGGGGCAGGAGCCAGGGCTGGGGCAGGGCTGGGGCCGTGCCTTGGTCTGGGGCTGGGGCAGGGTTGGGGCTGGGCTGGGCTGGGGCTGGGCTGGGGCAGGGCTGGGTCTGGGGACAGAGCTGGGGATGAGGGTGGGGCTGGGCTGGGGTCTGGGCTGGGCCTGGGGCAGGGCTGGGCCTGAGGCTGGGGCAGGGATTGGGTAGGGCTGGTGTTGGGGCTGGGCTGGGGGCAGGGATGGGGATGGGGCTGTGCTGGGGCCGGGGCTGGAACCAAAGTTTGGGCAGGGCTGGGGCTGGGGCTGGGGCAGGGCTGGGGCTGGGTGAGGGCTGGGCTAGGGCTGGGCTGGGGGCAGGGATGGGGCTGGGGCTGGGGGCAAGGATGGGGATGGGGCTGGGCTGGGCTGGGAGCCGGGATGGGGCTGGGCTGGGACCGGGGCTGGGCTGGGAGCAGGGCTTGGCTAGGGCTGGGGCTGGGGCAGGTCTGGGGCTGGGGCAGGGCTGGGCTAGGGCTTGGCTGGGGGCAGGTATAGGCCTGGGGCTGGGCTGGGGCCGGGGCAGGGATGGGGCTGGGTCCAGGCCTGGGGCTGTGCTGTGGGCAGGGCTGGGCTAGGGCTGGGGCTGGGGCTGGGGACAGGGCTGGGGCCGGGCTGGGGCTGGGGCCGGGGCTGGGGCATGACTAGGCTGGGGATAGGGCTGGGGCTGGGGCAGGGCTGGGGCAGGAGCTGGGGCTGGGCTGGGGCTGGGGCTGGGCAGGGATGGGGGCAGGGATGGGGCGGGGCTGGGGCTGGGCTGGGGCTGGGGATGGGCTAGAGCTGGGGATGGGGCAGGGCTGGAGGTGGGGCTGGGCCTGGGGCAGGGCTGGTGCTGGGCTGGTGGCAGGGCTGGGGCTGAGGCTGGGCTGGGGGCAGGGAAGAAGCTGGGGCTGGGACCGGGGCTGGGCTGGGGCTGGAGCTGGGCAGGGCTGGGTCTGTGTCTGGGGTTGGGGCGGGGACTGGGGCAGGGCTAGGGCCAGAGCTGGGGCAGGGCAGCATCTGGTGGCAGGGCTGGGTTCGGGGCTGGGGCAGGGGTGTGGCTGGGGCTGGGGCTGGGCTGTGGCTGGGGCTGGGCTGGGCTGGGGCAGGGTTGGGGCTGGGGCTGGTCTGGGGCCGAGGGTGGGGCTGGGGCTGAGTGCAGGGCTGGGCAAGGGCTAGGGCCAGAGCTGGGGCAGGGATGGGTCCGCGCTGTGGCTGGTTTCGGGGCAGGGTTGGCTGTGGCTTGGGCTGGGCTGGGGCAGGGCTGGGGCTGGAGCTGGGGCTGCGCTGGGGCTGGGTCCAGGGCTGGGGCTGGGTCCAGTGCTGGAGCTGGGCTGTGGCTGGGGATGGGTCCAGGGCTGGACTAGGGCTGGGAATGGGGCAGGGCTGGTGCTAGGCTGGGGGCAGGGCTGGGCTAGCACTGAGCTGGGGCCGGGGCTGGGGCTGGGGCCGGGCTGGGGCTGGGCTGGGGGCAAGGATTGGTATGGGGCTTGGGCTGGGAGCAGGGATGGGGCTGGGCTGGGACCGGGGCTGGGCTGGGGCTGGAGCTGGGCAGGGCTGGGGATGGGGGCTGGGCTGGGGCTGGGCTGGGCTAAGGCTGGGCTGGGGCCAGGGCTGCGACTGGGGCTGGGTCCAGGGCTGGGGCGGGGCTGGGCTGGGACAGGGCTGGGGCCGGTGCTGGGGCTGGGGCTGGGGCTGGGGCAGGGCTGGGGGCAGGGATGGGAGTGGGGCTGGGCAGGGGCCGGGGCTGGGGCCAGGGCTGGGGCAGGACTGGGGCTGGGACAGGGCTGGGGCTGGGGACGGGGCTGCGGCTGGGGCTTGGTCCAGGCCTGGGGCTGGGCTGGGGCTGGGGCTGGGCTGGGGCAGGGCTGGGGCTGTGGTTGGGGCTGGGCTGGGGCTGCGGCTGGGGTGAGGGCAGGGATGGAGTAGGGCTGGGGTTGGGGGCTGGGCTGGGGCAGGACTGGGGCTGGGGCCGGGCTGAGGCTGGGCTGAGGGCAGGGCTGAGATAGGGCTGGGCCTGGGGCAGGGCTGGGCTAGGGCTGGGGGCAGGGCTGGGCCTGGGGCAGGGCTGGGCTAGTGCTGGGCTGGGGCCGAGGCTGAGGCTGGGCTGAGGGCAGGGCTGGGCTAGGGCTGGGCCTGGGACAGGGCTTGGCTAGTGCTGGGCTGGGGCCGAGGCTGAGGCTGGGGCTGCGGAAGGGCTGGGGCTGGGCTGGGGCTGGGGTCAGGGATGGGGCTGGGGCTGGGCTGGGCTGGGGGCCAGGATGGGGCTGTTGCTGGGGCTGGGGCTTGGGCTGGGGTAGGGCTGGGTCTAACGCTGGGGCTGGGCTGACGGCAGGGATGAGGTAGGGCTGGGAATGGGGCAGGGCTAGGTTAGGGCTGGCCTGGGGCTGGGGCTGTGGCTGGGACTGGGACTGGGACTGGGGCTGGGACTGGGGCATAGATGGGGCTGGGCTGGGCCTGGGACAGGGCTGGGCTCGAGGCTGGGGCAGGGCTCGGGTAGGGCTGGAGCCAGGGCTGGGAGCAGGGCTGGATCTGAGGTTGAGGCCGGGGCTGGGCTGGGCTGGGTGCAGGGATGGGGCTGGGCCTGGGCTGTGGCTGGGGCCGGGGCTGTGGCTGGGACTGGGGCAGGGCTGGGGCTGTGTTAGGGACAGGGCTGGGGCTGGGGCTGGGGCAGGGATGGGGCGGGGGCTGGGCTGTGGCTGGGGCCGGGGCTGTGGTTGGGGCTGGGGCAGGGCTGGGGCTGGGGCTGGGGCCATGCCTAGGGCTGGGGCTGGAGCATCGTTTGTGCTGGGCTGTACCTGTGGCTGGGGACAGGGCTGGGGCTGGGCTGTGGCTGGGGCTGGGCTGGGGCAGGGTTGGGGTTGGGCTGGGGCTGGGGACAGGGCTGGGGATGAGGGTGGGTTTGGGCTGTGGTTGGGGCTGGGCTGGGGGCAGCGATGGGGATGGGGCTGGGGCGGGGCTGGGGCTGGGGCTGGGGCAGGGCTGGGGCCGGGGCTGGGGCTGGGGATGGGGCTAGGTCTCTGGCAGGGCTGGGGCCGGATCTGGGGCAGGGCTCGGGCCAGGCTGGGGCTGGGGCTGGGCTGGGGATGAGGGTGGGGCTGGGCTGGGGTCTGGGCTGGGCCTGGGGCTGGGCTGGACCCGAGGCTGGGGCAGGGCTGGTGTAGGGCTGGGGCTGGGGGTGGGCTGGGGGCAGGGCTGGGGCTGGGGCAGGGCTGGGCCTGGGCTGGGGCAGGGATAGGGTCGGGCTGGGGTTGGGGCTGGGGATGGGGGCTGGGATGGGGCAGGACTGGGGCTGGGGCAGGGGCGGGGGCTGGGGACAGGGCTAGGGCCAGAGCTGGGGCAGGGCAGGGTCCAGGCTGGGGCTGGGGATGGGGGCAGGGCTGTGGCTGGGGCTGGGCTGGGGCTGGGGCTGGGTCCAGGGCTGGGGCTGGGCTGTGGCTGTGGCTGGGCTGTGGCTGGGCTGTGGCTGTGGCTGGGCTGGGATAGGGCTGGGCCTGGGGCAGGGCTGGGCTAGGGCTGGGGGCAGGGCTGGGCTAGTGCTGGGGCTGCGGAAGGGCTGGGGCTGGGCTGGGGCTGGGGCTGGGGTCAGGGATGGGGCTGGGGCTGGGCTGGGCTGGGGGCCAGGATGGGGCTGTTGCTGGGGCTGAGGCTTGGGCTGGGGTAGGGCTGCGTCTAACGCTGGGGCTGGGCTGGCGGCAGGGATGAGGTAGGGCTGGGAATGGGGCAGGGCTAGGTTAGGGCTGGCCTGGGGCTGGGGCTGTGGCTGGGACTGGGACTGGGACTGGGGCTGGGACTGGGGCTTGGCTGGGGCTGTGGCTGGGCCTGGGACAGGGCTGGGCTCGAGGCTGGGGCAGGGCTGGGGTAGGGCTGGAGCCGGGGCTGGGAGCAGGGCTGGATCTGAGGTTGAGGCCGGGGCTGGGGCTGGGCTGGGTGCAGGGATGGGTCTGGAGCTGGAACCAAGACTTGGGCAGGGCTGGGGCTAGGGCTGGGGCCAGGGCTGGGGCAGGACTGGGGCTGGGGCAGGGCTGGGGCTGGGGCTGGGGCTGGGGCTGGGCTGGGGGCAGGGATGGGGCGGGGCCTGGGCTGTGGCTGGGACTGGGGCAGGGCTGGGGCTGTGCTAGGGACAGGGCTGGGGGCGGGGCTGGGGCAGGGATGGG
This sequence comes from Melanerpes formicivorus, assembly GCF_026170545.1. Taxonomy (NCBI): domain Eukaryota; kingdom Metazoa; phylum Chordata; class Aves; order Piciformes; family Picidae; genus Melanerpes; species Melanerpes formicivorus. The sequence goes on along the minus strand of NW_027143448.1, from coordinate 33,837 downwards.
GCGGGGGCTGGGCTGTGGCTGGGGCCGGGGCTGGGGCAGAGCTGGGATAGGGCTGGGGTAGGGCTGGAGCCGGAGCTGGGGCCGGGGCTGGGAGCAGGGCTGGGCTGGGGCGGGGACTGGAGCCGGGGCTGAGGCTGGGCTAGGGTCTGGGCTGGGGCCAGGGCTACGACTGGGGCTGGGGCCAGGGCTAGGGCTGGGTCCAGGGCTGGGGCTGGGCTGTGGCTGGGGCTGAGCTGGGGCAGGGGCTGGGCTGGGGCTGGGGCTGGGCCGGGGCAGGGCTGGGGCTGGGGCTGGGGCTGAGGTCAGGGCTGGGCTAGGGCTGGGGCTGGGGCAGGGTCCTGGGTGGGGGACAGGGCTGGGGCCAGAGCTGGGGCAGGGCTGGGGCTGGGTTCGGTGCAGGGCTGGGGCTGGGGGCAGGGATGGGGCTGAGTCTGGGTTGGGGGCTGGGCCAAGAATGGGGCCAGGGCTGGGGCTGGGGCTGGGCTAGGGGCTGGAGGCTGGGTCTAGGGTGTGGCCGGTTGACATTGCCCCCTTAAGAAAGGGAATATGGTGGACGGAAGTTGGTAAACGGAAGGAATAGTCTAAACTAATTTCATTGGAAGAGTGGGAGGAAGCACCCTCTGAACTGGGAGTGTAGGAAAGATATCTTGGGCACTCCGGCATTTTATTTTCAGTCTTGCTTCCGCCTTTGCATGGTGCAGCAGCTCTGCAGGTAACTCTGTGCTGGGCTTTCTGCCAAGGCCTCGGCCTTGAAAACAAGATAGCAGGCCTGTATATTAACTCTTTTCCAATTAACACAAAACTGCTTTTAACTTCTTTCTTTCGCTCTCTCTCTCTTCTAACCTAATCTGGGGAAAGGGGGGAAAGAGGGGAAAGAGGGGAAAGAGGAGGTGGGGAACCCCCTCTCTGCCGAGGGATTTACTCTCATTTCTGTGTTACTCTGTTGTATATCTTTGTATATATTGTAGATATTGTAAATTTGTAAATATTCCCCTGCAAACCCTACATCGCTTTGTAAATATAGCTCCACTGCTTTGCTAATTCAGCTTGCGAGTTTTTTTTCCTTTCCCTTCAATTTTTTTTCCCTTTTACTTCACAAAGGGGGAAGGGAGGAGGCTTCTCAGCCTTATCCTTCCAAACCCACCACATTTTTTTTATTGGCGTACCCAACGTGCAGCAGATAATTAGTTCAATTTATTACTTGATTGATTTAGTGTTTTCCAGCTGAATTAGCAAACATGAAGGTATTGTGGTTTGTGGAGCGATTGTTCTTTTCAATTTTTGGGGCTCTGGTTTACAGGTTTTGTTTGGGTTTGATTCTGGATTACCTGGGTAAATATTTGGTGCGGACAATTTATATGTGGGTTATGTATAGAGTTAAATTATGGTATGGAAAATGTATTAATTTCCTATGGCCAGTGAGATACAGGAATGTTACCTCCACCTCTCTCCCAATTGAGATAAAGAGTTTTAAGATTCCGCCTGAGGAGACAGTAACTTTAGGTGATGCCTGGGATCCAAAGGTGATTTATTTGATGTGTATAATCCTGCTTTCAGTGATAATTAACGTGTATCTGCTGGTCTCTTTGCGGCGAGAGAGAAAGGTGTCCAGAGCTTGTTTTGTTATTAAAACTAGATCAAAAAGAAAACGCCGTGGCTCTCGATCAGTCCCAGAGTCATCTAGTGATGAGGACTGTGCGGAACCCGTGTCAGTTAAGAAGAAGGCTAAAAAGTTAATTGGTAAAGCAGCTCTAAATGACTTTTCTGCTGATTCTAGCAAGCAGCCAAGGGCATCGGCTGGTGTCAACATGGCGCCTACTCCTTCTCCTTCTTCTTCTTCTCCGTCGGCCATTAACGGAGCAACGTCACTTCCGCCCACTCCCTCGGTGGGACCGGAAGTCACTGCCCCAGCAGCTGATTTATCTCAGGACCTGTCAGCTTCCATTAAGGTGGCTGTGAATTCAAACACAGCTCCAGTTAAGGTGGCTCCTTTAAAGACTAGAGCTGGAAAGGCCAAAGATGGAGAAGAAGAGGAGTTGGAGACTGATCCTGGTGAGGGGCCCTCTACTCTAAAAGATCCTGCTCAGGAGGAAGAGAAGGTTTGTTTTAAAGATCTAGCTAACCTAGTGAGATCAAAGCAGGATAGAGATGAAGCTAGGAAAGCAGCTGGCAAAGGTGGTTCTCAGCTTAAAGAGATCCTTAGGAGAATGACAGCAGGATTATATGGGCAAAGAATTCAGGGAGACGAGGAGGAAGATGATCTTACGGAATGTTCTTCGCCACGGGAGGAATTGAGAAATGTCCGTAAAGATTTCACCAGGGCAGATAAGGAGCCAGTTCTAGCTTGGCTTAGTAGGTGTTATGATACAGGTGCTTCAGCTCTAACAGTTGGAGACAAGTCAGCAGCTCAGTTAGGAACTCTCTCAAGGGACAATGGAATAGATAGACATCTAGGTGAAGCTCTCGGTAAGGTTAATCTGTGGATACGCCTTTTAATAGCGGTTGCCCTGAGATACCCTTCCCGAGATGATCTTCCATGGAATCCTAAACCCTGGACTACCATAGATGAGGGAATTAAGCGCTTGAGAGAATTTGCTGTTAGAGAGCTACTCTATGGTGAACATGAAACTCTGAATCCTGATGACATTCCTGTGGGTATTGGTCTTGCTAAAAAGATCATCAAACTTGCTCCTTCCAATTATGCAAACATTCTGGCAAGCAGAATTGTGTCAAGAAATTATGGTGGAGCTTCTCCTACGGTTGGCCAATTCAGTGATCAAATGAGACAATTGGAGGATAGCATGACACGTGGTTCTTTGGTTTCGGCCATTAAAACTATGTCTGGTGATATTCAGAATTGCATAAGAGAGTTAAAAGATGAATTTAGAAATTCCATATCCCAATTGGCACAAAGGGATAGTTTCAATTCTTCCTCCAGATGGGTACAAGTTTCATCTGTGAGGAATACACGTCCTCCAAGGAGGTCATTCCAAAACAGGACATTCCAAAACAGGTCATTCCAAAACAGACCACCAAGGCAATCACGTAGAACTATTTGGATAACTCTGCGTGATCAGTTTGGTGAGAACATGAACCACTGGGATGGCCAACCAACCTCTAATCTTTTCAGGAGACTGAGGGAATTGCAAAGTGGCAGAACCCGAGGTAGCAATACCAGAAGGGTAGCTGTTACTTCCACAGTTCCCCAGAACGACTCTTATGGCTCCAACAGTGGCTCCAGTTATAACATGCAAAGTCATAACCCTGCAAACTATGTGCAATGCACATGTGCGCATGTTCCCCATAACTAGGGGTGCCCTGCCTCCTGCCAGGGGGAGGAGAGGGATAACAGAGATAACAGAATCTATTGGGATGTGTACATCCAGTGGCCTGGCACTTCACAATTTCGGAAGTACAGGGCCTTGGTTGACACAGGAGCTCAGTGCACCATAATACCATCAAATTATCAGGGATCAGAGTCTATAACTATTCTGGGAGTCACTGGTGGATCTCAAGAGTTAAGTAAGGTAGAGGTTAATATAAGTTTAACTGGTAAACAATGGAGGAAGCATACAGTTGTGACCGGACCTGATGCACCTTGTATTTTGGGAATTGATTTTCTGAGAGAAGGGCGTTTCAAAGACCCTAGAGGTTACAAATGGGCTTTTGGAGTAGCTTCAATAGAAATTGATGGACAAAAATTGAAGCTGTCTGCTAGACCCGAACTTTCTGATGAATCTGCAGTTGTGGGACAACATAAGATACAGGACATTAAATTGCCGGTTGCTTCTCAGACTGTGCATCACAGACAATACAGAACCAACCGTGACTCTTTGTTGCCCATTCAGAATCTGATTCGTCAGTTGGAAAGTCAGAAAGTCGTCAGCAAAACTCATTCACCTTTCAACAGTCCAGTGTGGCCTGTGCGGAAGCAGAATGGAGACTGGCGTCTGACGGTAGACTACCGAGCCCTAAACGAAGTGACACCACCTATGAGTGCAGCAGTACCAGACATGATGGAGCTACAGTATGAGCTGGAATCCAAAGAGGCCAAATGGTATGCTACCATAGACATTGCTAATGCATTTTTCTCTATTCCCATAGCAGAGGAATGCAGGCCTCAGTTTGCTTTCACCTGGAGAGGAATCCAGTACACTTTCAACAGGCTGCCAATGGGCTGGATCCACAGCTCAAGCATCTGTCATGCAGTGATCCATGATGCTCTGGAGAAAGGCGGTGCTCCAGAACACATCCAGTTCATCGATGATATCATCGTCTGGGGTAAAACTGCTGAGGAAGTCTTCGAGAAAGGTAACAAAATCATTGACATTCTTCTGAATGCAGGTTTTGCCATCAAGCGAGACAAGGTGAAAGGACCTACCACAGAGATTCAGTTTCTGGGAGTGAAGTGGCAGGATGGACGCCGACACATTCCAGTGGATGTGATAAATAGAGTCTCTACCATGGCAAGTCCCACAAACAAGCAAGAGACCCTACGTTTCTTGGGGATAGTGGGATTTTGGAGACTACACATTCCTGGATACAGTCAAATTGTGAAACCTCTGTATGATGTAACTCGAAAGAGAAACCATTTCCACTGGGGACCTGAACAACAAGCAGCCTTTGACCAGATAAAGCAAGAGGTAGTTCAAGCAATGGGTCTGGGACCTGTCCGAGATGGTCCAGACATTAAGAACATTTTGTACACGGCTGCAAGTGACAATGGTCCAACCTGGTGCTTGTGGCAAAAAGCTCCAGGTGAGACACGTGGACGACCTCTTGGTTTCTGGAGTGGAGGTTACAGAGGTTCAGAGGCTAATTATACTCCAACAGAGAAAGAAATTTTAGCTGCCTATGAAGGAGTGAAAGCATCTTCTGAAGTGATTGGAACTGAATCACAACTTCTTCTAGCTCCCAGATTACCAGTTTTAAATTGGATGTTCAAAGGCAAAGGATCCACACCACATCATGCCACAGACTCAACCTGGTCCAAGTGGATGGCTCTGATAACACAGAGAGCTCGAATGGGAAATCTTGAAAGACCTGGTCTAGTGGAGGTGATCTCAAGTTGGCCTGAAGGTACCAACTGTGCTAAACCTCCAGAGGAGAAAGTAACTCGTGCTGAGGAAGCTCCTCCTTACAATGACCTTTCTGATGATGAAAAGAAATATGCTTTGTTCACAGACGGTTCCTGTCGTCTTGTTGGAAACAAGCGAAGGTGGAAGTCTGCAGTGTGGAGTCCAACACGCCGAGTTGCAGAGGCGAAAGATGGAGAAGGAGAATCCAGTCAGTTCGCAGAGGTAAAAGCTGTCCAGCTAGCTCTCGACGTAGCTGAACGTGAGAGATGGCCAAAGCTTTATCTCTACACCGACTCGTGGATGGTAGCCAATGCTCTATGGGGTTGGCTAAAGAACTGGAAGAAGAGTGGTTGGCAGAGGAAAGGAAAACCCATTTGGGCAGCCAACCTATGGCAGGACATTGCTGACCGAATCGAGAGAATTCCAGTGAAAGTGAGACACATCGATGCTCACATTCCTAAGAGCAAAGCTACTGAGGAACAGCAACACAACCATCAGGCAGATCTAGCTGCAAGAGTTTCTCAAGAAGACGTGGACTCTAATCTTGATCTCGACTGGAAACACCGAGGTGAGATATTCTTAGCTCGGTAGGCTCACGATTCGTCAGGACATCAAGGCAGAGATGCAACATACCAATGGGCTCGTGACAGATCCATAGACATTTCCATGGATGCTATCACACAAGTCATCCATGACTGTGACATTTGTGCTGCTATTAAGCAGGCAAAACGACTTAAGCCCTTGTGGTATGGTGACAGATGGTCTAAGTACAAGTATGGTGAAGCTTGGCAGATTGACTACATCACTCTACCACGTTCTCGTTCTGGTAAGCAATATGTGCTTACTATGGTAGAGGCAAACACTGGATGGTTGGAAACTTATCCAGTTCCACATGCAACTGCACACAACACCATTCTCGGTCTGGAGAGACAGATCCTGTGGAGACACGGAACTCCGGAGAGAATTGAGTCAGACAACGGAACTCATTTCAAGAACAACCTTGTAAAGAGCTGGGCAAAAGAGCACGGTATTGAGTGGATATTCCACATTCCCTACTATGCACCAGCTTCAGGGAAGATTGAACGCTACAACGGTTTGTTGAAGACCACTCTCAAAGCCATGGGAGGTGGATCTTTGAAAAACTGGGAAAAACATTTAGCCCAAGCAACCTGGCTGGTAAATAGTAGAGGCTCAGTGAACCGAGCTGGACCTGCACATTCAGATTTGCTACGGAAAGTAGAAGGTGATAGAGTTCCTGTTGTTAGAGAAAAGAATCTGTTAGGTAAAACTGTTTGGGTATTTTCACCCTCAGGAGAGGCTAAACCTGTCCGAGGGGTGGTTTCAGCTGAAGGTCCGGGTCACACTTATTGGGTAATGCAAGAGAATGGTGAAATTCAATGTATTCCACAAAGAAATTTAACTTTAGCTGAAAGAGGTTAACTTTGAACTGTTGTACAGCTACATCGCGTCCAAAGGAAGAATCAACGAGGAAATCTATGGTGCACGAGCCCTGAGATCCCTGAGAGCCCTGAGTCAACTAAGAGACCCTGAGAATCCCTGTTTCCCTTTTCTTCGCTTCGTCGGTGAAGAAATGAACTGTTTTCCATTTTTCTCGTTTTCTGATTTTCTTGGACTTTTGAATCATCTACATCTGAGCATAGCCGGAATGGACTATGAACTTTACTCACGAACTGTAAATATCGTTTTGGATTGGATGGACAGTGTGAACAGCCAATGAAATTGTTTAGAAGGGGTGGACTGTGGCCGGTTGACGTTGCCCCCTTAAGAAAGGGAATATGGTGGACGGAAGTTGGTAAACGGAAGGAATAGTCTAAACTAATTTCATTGGAAGAGTGGGAGGAAGCACCCTCTGAACTGGGAGTGTAGGAAAGATATCTTGGGCACTCCGGCATTTTATTTTCAGTCTTGCTTCCGCCTTTGCATGGTGCAGCAGCTCTGCAGGTAACTCTGTGCTGGGCTTTCTGCCAAGGCCTCGGCCTTGAAAACAAGATAGCAGGCCTGTATATTAACTCTTTTCCAATTAACACAAAACTGCTTTTAACTTCTTTCTTTCGCTCTCTCTCTCTTCTAACCTAATCTGGGGAAAGGGGGGAAAGAGGGGAAAGAGGAGGTGGGGAACCCCCTCTCTGCCGAGGGATTTACTTTCATTTCTGTGTTACTCTGTTGTATATCTTTGTATATATTGTAGATATTGTAAATTTGTAAATATCTCCCTGCAAACCCTACATCGCTTTGTAAATATAGCTCCACTGCTTTGCTAATTCAGCTTGCGAGTTTTTTTTCCTTTCCCTTCAATTTTTTTTCCCTTTTACTTCACAAAGGGGGAAGGGAGGAGGCTTCTCAGCCTTATCCTTCCAAACCCACCACACAGGGCTGGGGCTGGGGCTTGGCTGGGTCCAGGGCTGGGGCTGGGCGGTGGCTGGGGCTGGGCTGGGGCAGGGCTGGGGCTGGGGCTGGGCAGGGGCAGAGGCTGGGGCTAGGCTGGGGCAGGGCTGGGGCTGGGGCTGGGCTGGGGGCAGGAATGGGGCGGGGTCTGGGCTGTGGCTGGGTCTGGGGCAGGGCTGGGGCTGTGCTAGGGACAGGGCTGGGGGCGGGGCTGGGGCAGGGATGGGGCTGGGGCAGGGCTGGGGACGGGGCTGGGGCTGGGGCTGTGCTGGGGGCAGGGATGGGGCTGGGGCTGGGGCAGGGATGGGGCGGGGGTTGGGCTGTGGCTGGGGCCGGGGCTGTGGTCGGGGCTGGGGCAGGGCTGGGGCTGGGACTGGGGCCGTGCCTAGGGCTGGGGCTGGAGCATCGTTTGTGCTGGGCTGTACCTGTGGCTGGGGACAGGGCTGGGGCTGGGCTGTGGCTGGGGCTGGGCTGGGGCAGGGTTGGGGTTGGGCTGGGGCTGGGGACAGGGCTGGGGATGAGGGTGGGTTTGGGCTGGGGTCTGGGCTGGGCCTGGGGCAGGGCTGGGGTAGGGCTGGGGTTGGGGCTGGGCTGGGGGCAGCGATGGGGATGGGGCTGGGGCAGGGCTGGCGCTGGGGCTGCGGCTGGAGTGAGGGCTGGGGCTGGGGCTGGGTGCAGGACTGGGGCTGAGGCTGGGACCAGGGCTGGGGCTGGGCTGGGGCTGGGATCCAGGGCTGTGGTCGGGGATGGGGCTTGGGCAGGGCTGGGGCTGGGGCTGGGGCAGGGCTGGGGCTGTGGTTGGGGCTGGGCTGGGGCTGCGGCTGGGGTGAGGGCAGGGGATGGGGGATGGGCTGGGGCAGGACTGGGGCTGGCGCCGGGCTGAGGCTGTGCTGAGGGCAGGGCTGGGCTAGGGCTGGGCTGAGGGCAGGGCTGGGCTAGTGCTGGGCTGGGGCCGAGGCTGAGGCTGGGGCTGCGGAAGGGCTGGGGCTGGGCTGGGGCTGGGGTCAGGGATGGGGCTGGGGCTGGGCTGGGGCTTGGGCTGGGGTAGGGCTGGGTCTAATGCTGGGGCTGGGCTGACGGCAGGGATGAGGTAGGGCTGGGAATGGGGCAGGGCTAGGTTAGGGCTGGCCTGGGCCTGGGGCTGTGGCTGGGACTGGGACTGGGACTGGGACTGGGACTGGGACTGGGACTGGGGCTGGGACTGGGGCAGGGCTGGGGCTGGGCTGGGCCTGGGACAGGGCTGGGCTCGAGGCTGGGGCAGGGCTGGGGTAGGGCTGGAGCCGGGGCTGGGAGCAGGGCTGGATCTTAGGTTGAGGCCGGGGCTGGGTCTGGGCTGGGGGCAGGGCTGGGGCTGGGGCAGGGCTGGGCCTGGGCTGGGGCAGGGATAGGGTCGGGCTGGGGTTGGGGCTGGGGATGGGGGCTGGGATGGGGCAGGACTGGGGCTGGGGCAGGGGCGGGGCCTGGGGACAGGGCTAGGGCCAGAGCTGGGGCAGGGCAGGGTCCGGGCTGGGGCTGGGTTCAGGGCAGGGCTGGGGCTGGGGCTGGGCTGGGGCTGAGTCTGGGTTGGGGGCTGGGCCAAGGATGGGGCCAGGGCTGGGTCTGGGGCTGGGCTAGGGGCTGGAGGCTGGGCTAGGGCTGGGGCTGGGGCTGGGCTGGGTCCAGGGCTGGGGCTGGGGCTGGGTCTGGGGCTGGGGCGGGGCTGGGGCTAGGGCTGGGGCCAGGGCTGGGGCAGGACTGGGGCTGGGGCAGGGCTGGGGACGGGGCTGGGGCTGGGGCTGGGCTGGGGGCAGGGATGGGGCGGGGGCTGGGCTGTGGCTGGGACTGGGGCAGGGCTGGGGCTGTGCTAGGGACAGGGCTGGGGGCGGGGCTGGGGCAGGGATGGGGCGGGGGCTGGGCTGTGGCTGGACTGGGGCAGGGCTGGGGCTGTGCTAGGGACAGGGCTGGGGGCGGGGGCTGGGGCAGGGATGGGGCGGGGGTTGGGCTGTGGCTGGGGCCGGGGCTGTGGTCGGGGCTGGGGCGGGGCTGGGGCTGGGACTGGGGCCGTGCCTAGGGCTGGGGCTGGAGCATCGTTTGTGCTGGGCTGTAGCTGTGGCTGGGGACAGGGCTGGGGCTGGGCTGTGGCTGGGGCTGGGCTGGGGCAGGGTTGGGGTTGGGCTGGGGCTGGGGACAGGGCTGGGGATGAGGGTGGGTTTGGGCTGGGGTCTGGGCTGGGCCTGGGGCAGGGCTGGGGTAGGGCTGGGGTTGGGGCTGGGCTGGGGGCAGCGATGGGGATGGGGCTGGGGCAGGGCTGGCGCTGGGGCTGCGGCTGGAGTGAGGGCTGGGGCTGGGGCTGGGTGCAGGACTGGGGCTGAGGCTGGGACCAGGGCTGGGGCTGGGCTGGGGCTGGGATCCAGGGCTGTGGTCGGGGTTGGGGCTTGGGCAGGGCTGGGGCTGGGGCTGGGGCAGGGCTGGGGCTGCGGCTGGGGTGAGGGCAGGGCTGGGGTAGGGCTGGAGATGGGGGATGGGCTGGGGCAGGACTGGGGCTGGCGCCAGGCTGAGGCTGTGCTGAGGGCAGGGCTGGGCTAGGGCTGGGCCTGGGGCAGGGCTGGGCTAGTGCTGGGCTGGGGCCGAGGCTGAGGCTGGGGCTGCGGAAGGGCTGGGGCTGGGCTGGGGCTGGGGCTGGGGTCAGGGATGGGGCTGGGGCTGGGCTGGGCTGGGGGCCAGGATGGGGCTGTTGCTGGGGCTGGGGCTTGGGCTGGGGTAGGGCTGGGTCTAACGCTGGGGCTGGGCTGACGGCAGGGATGAGGTAGGGCTGGGAATGGGGCAGGGCTAGGTTAGGGCTGGCCTGGGGCTGGGGCTGTGGCTGGGACTGGGACTGGGACTGGGACTGGGGCTGGGACTGGGGCAGGGCTGGGGCTGGGCTGGGCCTGGGACAGGGCTGGGCTCGAGGCTGGGGCAGGGCTGGGGTAGGGCTGGAGCCGGGGCTGGGAGCAGGGCTGGATCTGAGGTTGAGGCCGGGGCTGGGGCTGGGCTGGGTGCAGGGCTGGGGCTGGGACTGGGGCTGGGGCTGGGCTGGGGTAGGGCTGGGGCTGGGCCTGGGCTGTGGCTGGGGCCGGGGCTGTGGCTGAGACTGGGGCAGGGCTGGGGCTGTGCTGGGGACAGGGCTGGGGACAGGGCTGGGGCAGGGATGGGGCGGGGGCTGGGCTGTGGCTGGGGCCAGGGCTGTGGTCGGGGCTGGGGCAGGGCTGGGGCTGGGACTGGGTCCAGGGCTGGGGCAGGGCTGGGGCTGGGGCTGGGAGCAGGGCTGGGGCCGGGGCTGGGGCTGGGGATGGGGCTGGGTCTCTGGCAGGGCTGGGGCCGGATCTGGGGCAAGGCTCGGGCCAGGCTGGGGCTGGGGCTGGGCTGGGGATGAGGGTGGGGCTGGGCTGGGGTCTGGGCTGGGCCTGGGGCTGGGCTGGACCCGAGGCTGGGGCAGGGCTGGTGTAGGGCTGGGGCTGGGGGTGGGCTGGGGGCAGGGCTGGGGCTGGGGCAGGGCTGGGCCTGGGCTGGGGCAGGGATAGGGTCGGGCTGGGGTTGGGGCTGGGGATGGGGGCTGGGATGGGGCAGGACTGGGGCTGGGGCAGGGGCGGGGGCTGGGGACAGGGCTAGGGCCAGAGCTGGGGCAGGGCAGGGTCCGGGCTGGGGCTGGGTTCGGGGCAGGGCTGTGGCTGGGGCTGGGCTGGGGCTGGGGCTGGGTCCAGGGCTGGGGCTGGGCTGTGGCTGTGGCTGGGCTGGGGCTGGGCTGTGGCTGTGGCTGGGCTGGGATAGGGCTGGGCCTGGGGCAGGGCTGGGCTAGGGCTGGGGGCAGGGCTGGGCTAGGGCTGGGGCTGCGGAAGGGCTGGGGCAGGGCTGGGGTAGGGCTGGAGCCGGGGCTGGGAGCAGGGCTGGATCTGAGGTTGAGGCCGGGGCAGGGCTGGGACTGGGGCCAGGGCTGGGGCAGGACCGGGGCTGGGGCAGGGCTGGGGACGGGGCTGGGGCTGGGGCTGGGCCGGGTGCAGGGCTGGGGTATGGCTGGGTCTAACGCTGGGGCTGGGCTGACGGCAGGGATGAGGTAGGGCTGGGAATGGGGCAGGGCTAGGTTAGGGCTGGCCTGGGCCTGGGGCTGTGGCTGGGACTGGGACTGGGACTGGGACTGGGACTGGGGCTGGGACTGGTGCAGGGCTGGGGCTGGGCTGGGCCTGGGACAGGGCTGGGCTCGAGGCTGGGGTAGGGCTGGGGTAGGGCTGGAGCCGGGGCTGGGAGCAGGGCTGGATCTTAGGTTGAGGCCGGGGCTGGGTCTGGGCTGGGGGCAGGGCTGGGGCTGGGGCAGGGCTGGGCCTGGGCTGGGGCAGGGATAGGGTCGGGCTGGGGTTGGGGCTGGGGATGGGGGCTGGGATGGGGCAGGACTGGGGCTGGGGCAGGGGCGGGGCCTGGGGACAGGGCTAGGGCCAGAGCTGGGGCAGGGCAGGGTCCGGGCTGGGGCTGGGTTCAGGGCAGGGCTGGGGCTGGGGCTGGGGCAGGACTGGGGCTGGGGCAGGGCTGGGGACGGGGCTGGGGCTGGGCTGGGGGCAGGGATGGGGCGGGGGCTGGGCTGTGGCTGGGACTGGGGCAGGGCTGGGGCTGTGCTAGGGACAGGGCTGGGGGCGGGGCTGGGGCAGGGATGGGGCGGGGGCTGGGCTGTGGCTGGGACTGGGGCAGGGCTGGGGCTGTGCTAGGGACAGGGCTGGGGGCGGGGCTGGGGCAGGGATGGGGCGGGGGTTGGGCTGTGGCTGGGGCCGGGGCTGTGGTCGGGGCTGGGGCAGGGCTGGGGCTGGGACTGGGGCCGTGCCTAGGGCTGGGGCTGGAGCATCGTTTGTGCTGGGCTGTAGCTGTGGCTGGGGACAGGGCTGGGGCTGGGCTGTGGCTGGGGCTGGGCTGGGGCAGGGTTGGGGTTGGGCTGGGGCTGGGGACAGGGCTGGGGCTGAGGATGGGTTTGGGCTGGGGTCTGGGCTGGGCCTGGGGCAGGGCTGGGGTAGGGCTGGGGTTGGGGCTGGGCTGGGGGCAGCGATGGGGATGGGGCTGGGGCAGGGCTGGCGCTGGGGCTGGGGCTGGGTTGGGGCTGCGGCTGGAGTGAGGGCTGGGGCTGGGGCTGGGCTGGGGCCGAGGGTGGGGCTGGGCTGGGGTCTGGGCTGGGCCTGGGGCAGGGGCAGGGGCTGGGAGCAGGGCTGGGACTGAGGTTGGGGAAGGGGCTGGGGCTGGGTTGGGGCCGGGGCTGGGGCAGAACTAGGCTGTAGGCTGGGACTTGGGCTGGGGCTGGGCTGGGGTCAGGGCTGGCGGCAGGGTCCGGGGCTGGGCTAGGGGCAGGGCTGGGGCCAGGGATGGGGCAGGGCTGGGGTAGGGCTGGGGCAGGGCTGAGACCAGGGCTGGGAGCAGGGCTGGGACTGAGGTTGGGGCTAGGGCTCGGGCTGGGCTGGAGCCGAGGCTGGGACCGGTGCTGGGGCTGGGGCTAGGGCTGTGGCTGGGTCCAGGACTGGGGCTGGGCTGGAGCCGAGGCTGGGACCGGTGCTGGGGCTGGGGCTGGGGCTAGGGCTGGGGCTGGGCCCAGGGCTGGGGCTGGGCTGTGGCTGTGACTGGGCTGGGGCAGGGCTGGGGGCAGGGATGTGGCTGGGGCTGGGTCCGGGGATGGGGCCGGTGCTGGAGCAGGGCTGGGACTGAGGTTGGGGCCGGGGCTGGGGCAGATCTAGGCTGGAGGCTGGGCCTTGGGCTGGGGCAGGGCTGGGGCCAGGGCTGGAACCAAGTCTTGGGCAGGGCTGGGGCTGGGGCTGGGGCTGGGGCTGGGGCCGGGGCTGGGGCAGGACTGGGGCTGGGGCAGGGCTGGGGCAGGGCTGGGACTGGGGCTGGCTTTGGGGCAGGTATGGGGCTGGAGCTGGGGCTGGGGCTGGGGCAGGGCTGGGGCACGGTTGGAACTGGGACTGGGCTGGGACTTGGGTTGGGGCTGGGGTGAGGGTAGGGCTGGGGCAGGGCTGGGGCTGGCTTCGGGGCAGGGCTGGGGCTGGGTCCAGGGCTGGGGCTGGGCTGGGCTGGGGGCAGGTATGGGGCTGGGTCGAGGGCTGGGGCAGGGCTGGGGCTGGGCTGTGGCTGAGCTGGGGAGAGAGCTGTGGCTGGGGCTGTGGCTGGGGTGAGGGCAGGGCTGGGGCAGGGCTGGGGATGGGGGCTGGGCTGGGGTCAGAGCTGGGGCTGGGCTGGGACTGGGGCTGGCTTCGGGGCATGGCTGGGGCTGGGTCCAGGGCTAGGGCTGGGGCTGGGGCAGGGCTGGGCTAGGGCTGGGCTGGGGCCGGGGCTGTGGCTGGGGCTGGGCTGTGGCAGGTCTGGGACTGGGACTGGGCTGGGGCTGAGGGAGGGGCTGGGCTGGGACTGAGGTTGTGGCCGGGGCTGGGGCTGGGCTGGGGGCAGGGCTGGGGTCGGGGCTGGAACCAAGTCTTGGGCAGGGCTGGGGCTGGGGCTGTTGCTGGGGCTGGTGCCGGGGCTGGGGCAGGACTGGGGCTGGGGCAGGGCTGGGGCCGGGGCTGGGGCTGAGGCTGGGGATGGGGCAGGGCTGGGGCCGGGCTGGGGCTGAGGCTGGTGTCAGGGCTGGGGGTAGGGGCCGGGGCTGGACTGGATGTAGTGCTGGGGTCGGGGCTGGAACCAAGTCTTGGGCAGGTCTGGGGCTGGGGCTGGGGCCGGGGCAGGGCTGTGGGAGGGCTGGGGCTGGGGGCTGGGATGGGGCAGGACTGGGGCTGGGACAGGGCTAGGGCCGGAGCTGGGGCAGGCCTGGGGCCGGGCTGGGGCTGGCTTCGGGGCAGGGCTGGGGCTGGGTCCAGGGCTGGGGCTGGGCTGAGGGTAGGGCTGGGACTGGGTCCAGGGCTGGGGCTGGGCTGTGGCTGGGGCTGGGGACAGAGCTGGGGCTGGGCTGGGGTGAGGGCAGGGCTGGGGCAGGGCTGGGGATGGGGGCTGGGCTGGGGTCAGAGCTGGGGCTGGTCTGGGACTGGGGCTGGCTTCGGGGCATGGCTGGGGCTGGGTCCAGGGCTGGGGCTGGGCTGAGGGTAGGGCTGGGCTAGGGCTGGGGCTGGGTCAGGGCTGGGCTAGGGCTGGGCTGGGGCCGGGGCTGTGGCTGGGGCTGGGCTGGGGTCTGGGCTGGGGCTGGGCTGGGGCCTGGGCTGGGGCTGGGAGCTGGGCTGGGACTGAGGTTGGGGCCTGGGCTGGGGCTGGGCTGAGGGTAGGGCTGGGCTAGGGCTGGGGCTGGGGCAGGGCTGGGCTAGGGCTGGGCTGGGACTGGGGCTGAGGGAGGGGCTGGGCTGGGGTCTGGGCTGGGGCTGGGCTGGGGCCTGGGCTGGGGCTGGGAGCTGGGCTGGGACTGAGGTTGGGGCCTGGGCTGGGGCTGGGCTGGGGGTAGGGCTGGCGCTGGGGCTGAGGGCAGGGCTGGGCTAGGGCTGGGGCTGGGGGCAGGGGCCAGGGCTGGGGCCGGGCTGGGGCTGGGTTCGGTGCAGGGCTGGAGCTGGTGCAGGGCTGGGGCCAAGGTTGGGGCGGGGCTGGGGCTGGGCTGGTGCCGAGGGTGGGGCTGGGGCTGGGGCTGGGGCTGCAGACAGGGCTGGGGCTAGGGCTGAGTTAGGGGTAGGGCTGGGGCTGGGCTCGGTCTGGGGCTGGAACCAAGCCTTGGGCAGGGCTGGGGCTGGGGCTGGGGCAGGAGCCAGGGTTGGGGCAGGGCTGGGCCGTGCCTGGGGCTGGGGCTTCGGCAGGGTTGGGGCAGGGTTGAGGTCTGGGGCTGGGGCAGGGCTAGTGCAGGGCTGGTCTAGGGGCTGGGGCCTGGGCCGGAGCTGGGCAGGGGCTGAGCTGGGTCTGGCCTGGGGGCACGGCTGGGGCCGGGACTGGGGCAAAGGCTGGGTTGGGGCTGGGGCAAGGGTGGGCTGGAGGCTGGGTTGGGGCTGTGGCAGGGCTGGGGCTGAGCTGCAGGCAGGGCTGGGCTGGGGCTTGGACAGGGCTGGGGCTGGGCTGGGGGATGGGGTTGGGGCTGAGGGCTGGGCTGGGGCTGGGGGCAGGGCTGGAGCCGGGGCTGGCGCCCAGACCAGGGCTGGGCAGGGTCTGAGCTGTGGCTGGGGTTTGGCTGGGGCTGGGCTGGGGGCTGGGCTGGGGCAGGGCTGGGGAAGGGGTTGGGGCAGGGCTGGAGCCGGGGCTGTGGCTGGGGCTGGGCTGGGTCTAGGGCTGGGGCTGTGCTGGTGCTGTGCTGAGGGTGGGCTGGGGACTAGGGCTGGGGCAGGGCTTGGGCAGGGCTTGGGGCCGGGGCTGGGCTGCGGATGAGCTGGGTCTGGGCTGGGCTGGGCTGGGGCCGGGGCTGGGGCAGGGCTGCAGTTGGGTTGGGGCTGGGGTGGGGCTGGGGTGGGGGGCTGGAGCAGGGCTAGGGCTGGGCTGGGGCTGGGCTGGGGGCTGGAGCAGGGCTAGGACTGGGCTGGGGGCTGGGCTAGGGCCGGGTTTGGGGCCGAGGCTGGGGCAGGGCTGGGGTTGGGCTTGATCCGGGGCTGGGCTGGGGTTGGGCTGGGTCCGGGACTTGGGCAGGGTTTGGGCTGGGCTGGGGCCAGGTCCAGGGTTGGAGGCTGGGGCTGGGGCTGGGCTGGGGCTGGGCTGGGTCTAGGGCTGGGGCTGTGCTGGTGCTGTGCTGGTGCTGTGCTGGGAGTGGGCTGGGGACTAGGGCTGGGGCTGTGCTGGGGCAGGGCTGGGGCAGGGCTGGGGCTGGGCTGGGGGCTGTGGCCGGGGCCGGGGCTGGGCTGGGGCTGGGCTGGAGCTAGGGCCAGGGCTGGAACCGGGGCTGGGGCTGGGCTGGGCTGGGGCCGGGCTGGGATTGGGCTGGTGGCAGGGCTGGGGCTTGGGCTGGGGCTGGGGTGAGGCCTGGGGAAGGTCTGGGGCTGGGCTTGAGCCAGAGCTCGAGTCAGGGCTGGGGCAGGGGCTGGAGCCGGGGCTGGGGACAGGGGTGGGGCTGGCCTGGGGGCAGGGCTGGGTCCAGGGCTGGGCTGGGGCTGAGCTGGGGCTGGGGCTGGGGCAGGGGCAGGGCTGGGGCTGTGCTTGGGCCGGGGCTTGGGCAGGGTTGGGGCTGGGCTGGGGGCAGGGCTGGGGCTGGAGGCTGGGGCTGGCGCTGGGCTGGGGCTAGGCTGGGTCTAGGGCTGGGGGTGTGCTGGTGCTGTGCTGGGGGTGGGCTGGGGACTAGGGCTGGGGCAGGGTTGAGGCAGGGCTGGGGGTGGGCTGGGGGCTGTGGCCGGGGCCGGGGCTGGGATCGGGCCAGGTCTGGGACTGGAGGCTGGGGCTGGGGCTGCGGTTGGGCTTGAGCCGGGGCTGGGCTGGGGCTGGGCTGTGGCTAGGGCCGGGGCTGGGCTGGGGCCGGGGCTGGGGCTGGAAGCAAGGCGTGGGCAGGGCTGGGGCTGGGCTCGGGCCGGGGCTGGGGCTGGGGATGGGGCTGGGCTGGGTCTGGGACGTGAGCAGGGTTTGGGCTGGGCTGGGGCCAGGTCTGGGGTTGGAGGCTGTGGCCGGGGCTGGGGCCGGGGGCGGGGCTGGGGCAGGGCAGGGGCAGCGCTAGGGCCGAGCCTGGGGCTAGGCTGGGGCCAGGGCTGGGGCAGGGTTAGGGCATGGTTGGGGGTGGGGGATGGGGCAGGGATGGGGCTGTTCTGGGGCTGCGGCTAGGCTGGGGCTGGGCTGGGGGCTGGTGCCAGGGCTTGGGCAGGATTGGGCGGGGAACTGGGCTGGGGCTGGGGCAGGGCTGGGTCTGGGTCTGGGGTCTGGTCCAGGACTGGGGTAGGACTGTAGCAGCGCCAGGGACGGGGTTGGGGCTAGGCTGGGCTTAGGGCTGGGTCTGGACTGTGGCTGAGCTGGGGCTGGGTTGGGGCTGGGCTGGGGGCAGGGCTGGGGCTTGGGCTGGGCTGGGGCCGAAGCAGGGCTGGGGTAGGGCTTGGGCCGGGGCTGGGGCTGGATTGGGGCAGGGCCGGGAGCTGGGCTGGGGCTGGGGCAGGGCTGGGACTGGGCTGGGGGCTGGGCCGGGGGCTGGGGCCGGGGCTGGGGGCTGGGCTGGAGCTGGGTCAGGGCTGGGGCTGGGCTGGGGGTAGGGCAGGGGCTGGGGCTGGGCTGGGGCCAGGGCTGGGGCTGGAGCCTGGGGCTGGGGCTGGGCTGGGGCTGGGCTGGGGAGTAGAGCTGGTGCTGGGCTGGGGCAGGGCTGGGGCTGAGCTGGGGGCTGTGGCCGGGGCTGTGGCCGGGGCTGGGGCTGGAACCAAGGCTTGGGCAGGGCTGGGGCTGGGCTGGGGCAGGGCTGGGGCTGGGCTGGGGCAGAGCTGGGGCTGGGCTGGGGCCGGGGCTTGGGCAGCGTTTGGGCTGGGCTGGGGCCAGGTCTGGGGCTGGAGGCTGGGGCCAGGGCTGGGCTGGGGCTGGGCTGGGGCTGGGCTGGGGAGTAGAGCTGGGGCTGGGCTGGGGCAGGGCTGGGGCTGAGCTGGGGGCTGTGGCCGGGGCTGTGGCCAGGGCTGGGGCTGGAACCAAGGCTTGGGCAGGGCTGGGGCTGGGCTGGGGCTTGGGCAGGGCTCGGGCTGGGCTGGGGCAGGGCTGGGGCAGAGCTGGGGCTGGGCTGGGGCCAGGGCTTGGGCAGCGTTGGGGCTGGGCTGGGGCCAGGTCTGGGGCTGGAGGCTGGAGCCAGGGCTGGGCTGGGGCTAGGGCTGGGCTGCGGCTGGGGCAGGGCTGGGGCTGGGCTGGGGCTGGAGGCTGGGGCCAGGGCTGGGGCTGGGGCTGGGAGCAGGGCTGGAGGTGGGGCCTGGGTTGGGGCTGAGGAAGGGCTGGGGCACGGCTAAGGCATGGGCCGGGGCTAGGCTGAGGCTGGGGCTGGGCTGGGGACAGAGCTGGGGCTGGGGGCAGAGCTGGGTCTGGGGCAGGGCTGAGGGCAGGCCTGGGGCTGCAGCTGGGGCAGGGCTGGGGCTAGGCTGGGGCAGGGTTAGGGAATGGTTGGGGGTGGGGGATGGGGCAGGGATGGGGCTGTTCTGGGGCTGCGGCTAGGCTGGGGCTGGGCTGGGGGCTGGTGCCACGGCTGGGGCAGGATTGGGCGGGGGACTGGGCTGGGGCTGGGGCAGGGCTGGGGCAGGGGCTGGGTCCCGGGCTGGGTCTGGGTCTGGGGTCTGGTCCAGGACTGGGGTAGGACTGTAGCAGCGCCAGGTACGGGGTTGGGGCTAGGCTGGGCTTAGGGCTGGGTCTGGACTGCGGCTGAGCTGGGGCTGGGTTGGGGCTGGGCTGGGGGCAGGGCTGGGCCTTGGGCTGGGCTGGGGCCGAAGCAGGGCTGGGGTAGGGCTTGGGCCGGGGCTGGGGCTGGATTGGGGCAGGGCCGGGAGCTGGGCTGGGGCTGGGGCAGGGCTGGGACTGGGCTGGGGACTGGGGCTGGGGCTGGGGCTGGGGCAGGGGCTGGGGCTGGGGCAGGGCTGGGGCAAGACTGGTCCTGGGCCGGGGGCTGGGGCCGGGGCTGGGGGCTGGGCTGGAGCTGGGTCAGGGCTGGGGCTGGGCTGGGGGTAGGGCAGGGGCTGGGGCTGGGCTGGGGCCAGGTCTGGGGCTGGAGCCTGGGGCTGGGGCTGGGCTGGGGCTGGGCTGGGGAGTAGAGCTGGTGTTGGGCTGGGGCAGGGCTGGGGCTGAGCTGGGGGCTGTGGCCGGGGCTGTGGCCGGGGCTGTGGCCGGGGCTGGGGCTGGAACCAAGGCTTGGGCAGGGCTGGGGCTGGGCTGGGGCTTGGGCAGGGCTGGGGCAGGGCTGGGGCAGAGCTGGGGCTGGGCTGGGGCCGGGGCTGGAACCAAGGCTTGGGCAGGGCTGGGGCTGGGCTGGGGCAGGGCTGGGGCTGAGCTGGGGGCTGTGGCCGGGGCTGTGGCTGGGGCTGGGGCTGGGGCTGGAACCAAGGCTTGGGCAGGGCTGGGGCTGGGCTGGGGCTTGGGCTGGGGCTGGGCTGGGGCAGAGCTGGGGCTGGGCTGGGGCCAGGGCTTGGGCAGCGTTGGGGTTGGGCTGGGGCCAGGTCTGGGGCTGGAGGCTGGAGCCAGGGCTGGGCTGGGGCTGGGCTGGTGGTGAGGGTGGGGCTGGGGCTGGGGCTGGGGCTGCGGACAGGGCTGGGGCTAGGGCTGAGGTAGGGGTAGGGCTGGGGCTGGATTGGGGCCAGGGCTGGGGCAGGACTAGGCTTGAGGCTGGGCCTTGGGCTGGGGCTGGGTTGGTGCAGGGCTGGGGCAGGAGCCAGGGCTGGGGCAGGGCTGAGGTCAGGCCTGGTGCTGCGGCTGGGGCAGGGCTGGGGCTAGGCTGGGGCTGGGCTGGGGCTGGAGGCTGGTGCCAGGGCTGGGGCTGAGGCTGGGAGCAGGGCTGGAGGTGGGGCCTGGGTTGGGGCTGAGGAAGGGCTGGGCCATGGCTAAGGCATGGGCCGGGGCTAGGATGGGGCTGGGGCTGGGGCTGGGCTGGGGGCAGAGCTGGGGCTGGGGGCAGAGCTGGGTCTGGGGCAGGGCTGAGGGCAGGCCTGGGGCTGTGGCTGGGGCAGGGCTGGGGCTAGGTTGGGGCTGGGCCTGGGGCAGGGCTGTGGCTGTGGCTGGGGACAGGGCTGGGGCCAGGCTGGGTCTGGTGCTGGGCTGAGGGCAGGGCTGGGGCTGGGGCCTGGGGCAGGGCTGGGGCCAGGCTGGGGCTGGGCCTGGGGCTGGGCTGTGGCTGGGGCTGGGGACAGGGCTGGGGCTGGGGGCTGGGATGGGGCAGGACTGGGACTGGGGCAGGGGCACGGGCCGAGGCTGGTTACTGGGCTTGGGCTGGAGCTAGGGCAGGGCTGGGGCCAGGCTGGGGCTGGGTTCGGCTCAGGGCTGGGGCTTGGTCCAGGGCAGGGCTGGGGCTGGGGCTGGGGCTGGGGCTGGGCTGGGGCTGGGCTGGGGCAGGACTGGGGCTGGGGTGGGGCTGGAACTGTGCTGGGGCTGTGGCTGAGGCTGGGGGCTTGTCTGGGGCTGGGGCAGGGCTGTGGCAGGGCTGGGGCAGGGGCTGGAGCCGGGGCTTGGGCCAGGGCTGGGGCAGGGCTGGGGGCTGGGGCCGGGGCTGGGCAGGGCTGGGGCTGGGGCCGGGGTTGTGTTGAGGCCGAGCTGGGGCTGGGGCTGGGCTAGGGCTGGAGCGGGGGCTGGGGCAGGGCTGGAGCTGTGCTGGGGCAGGGGCTAGGCTGGGTCTGTGCTGGGGGCTGGGTCTGGGATTGGGGCAGGGCTGGGGCCGGGGCTTGGTCTGAGGCAGGGCTGGGGGCTGGGCTGTGACTGGGGCACGGCTGTGCTGGAGGCTGGACTGGGGCTGGGGCAGGACTGGGGCAGGTCTGGGGCTGGGCTGGGGGCTGGAGCCGGGGCTGGGGCTGAGCTGGGGCTGGGCTGCGGCTGGGGCTGAGGCAGGGCTGGGGCTGGGCTGGGGGCTGGAGCCGGGGCTGGGGCTGTGTTGTCGGACAAGAGGGGACATGGGTCCCAGGAACACCTGTGCAATTCAGGCCTTGAAGAATTCTCTGTTGATAATATACTGGCGGAGAGGAGATGTGAGAAAGTGCTGATTGCTTGGTATGCTGAAGTCCAGCTGCCCCTGAGATGGGAGGCAAGCAAGATAAGGAGGAGGCGAGATCTGGGAAAGAGAGCAATTAGGCCGGATGGAAGAATTCCACAGAGTTGTGAAAACAATGATGTAACCTTTTAGAGAGCAACCAATAGTATGTTGCCAAGTGGGCATAATTATAGCAAACTGTATATAAGATGTGTCTGATGCTCAATAAAGTGGAATCCGCTGATCAAATTGGTCGTTAAAGCGGCCCCCTTCTTGCAGTAAGTGGCGCTCGAACACGGGACCCTAATGAAGACAAACGTTAGGGTTTAAGAAGTTCTTCGGGACGTTGGGAGATTCGCAGTAAGCCGGGAGGCAAGAAGACGGCCGGCCCGGGATAGCAGTACCAGAGGCTGCAAGAAAAGGGAAGACAGCCTTGAAGCCGAAGACGCTGTAGAGCCGGAAACTGCTTAAACGAGGTCTGTGCGCACAGGTATTAACGTTTAAATACGGATATGGATAGGCAGGCAGCGTATGATTTATTTATATGCTTTTTAGAAAAGCGACAGTGTAAGTTAAATTTTACAAAGGAGTTGGTGCCGCTGTTAAGCTATGCAGGAGAGTTAGGATATTTTAAGGACCCAAATGAGGTGTTTGAAAAATTGCAGTGGAAAAAGTCTGGACAAGACTTGTGGCTGCATGGCTTAGATGATGAAAAACGAGCAAAGGAGTGTGGAAAATGGTGGAAGATGGTTATGACAGCATTGGATCAGCATCGTGCTGAGCAAGTGGCAGCTTATCAAGCCAGGGTACGATTAGATTATACGGACCCAAATGGAGCAAGTGTTACACATGCTGGGTTGCCTTTGTCAGAAGAGGTTCAGGATTATTTAAGAAAGGAGAAGGCTGCGTGTGTAAAAGGACTAGGTGGCAGAGTCGAATTACAATCTGTAACGCAGGACTCTGCTGAGGAGCCTTCCCTGTCTCTTTTAGCTGAGCAAATTGTACAGGACAAGAAAGTAGGTGAGGGAGAGAAGACAAACAGGGCGATAGATCCTGGAGGTGGTGTTAAAGATCATGCGAGAAAGCACGCAGAGTATTGGCGAAAGGTTGCAGAACACTTAAACGCCGAAGGAGATCAGGAAGGGCTTAGCCGGCTGGCTGCTTCACATCAAGTTCTTCCAGTAATGTATACACAGGTCCCTGGGGAGCAAAATGTTTTTCAGGCTGATGTAACTCAATTGCCATGGAAATTGTTATCTCAATTAAGACAGACTGCGAGTCAGTTTGGGGTTCAATCTGAACCAGCTAGACAGATGATTGATTTTATTTATATGAACTATAATATGTTACCTAGAGATTCTTATAATGTTATGAAGCTGATCCTAACAGCATCTCAATTTATGACATTTTTGAATGAGTGGGAACACCTAGCTAGACAATCAGCTGGAGTACAAAGACAGGCAAAACGATCCATTATTTGGTTGTGTAACAGTAGATCAGTTGTGTGGAACGGGACAGAATGAGAGACCAGAGTTACAGGCACTTTTACAGCCGCCTGTTTTGCAAGCATCAGCCCAGATAGTGAGGATGGCTTTTGACAAGCAGAAGGATGGAAATGCAAATCCTCACTATATGGGAATTAAGCAAGGTAGACAGGAACCTCTTGGTGAATTTGTGGATAAGTTGCTTGCCGCACTTAGAGCAGCAAGCGTAGGAGAAGGTATCCGAGAGGCAATTTTAAGGCAGTGTTTAATGCAGAATGGGAACCAGCAGACGCAGCAGCTTATTACATCAGCAGATCCTAGATGGACGGTAGCCGAATTGTTGCAGAGGGCTCAGGACTTGCCAAGCAATCCGATGGCCATGTTGACGGAGGTGATTGATAAGGGATTACAAAAACAGGCTGAGGTGTTGTCAATGACAATGACAAAACAGCTTGAGCATAGTCAACAGGTTATGGCAGCCTTAGTACCTTTGCGCACAAACTCGAAAGGGCAAGGCCGACCCTATAAGCAGTCATCAGACGAAATACAGTGTCATCGAAAAGCGTAAGGCGGAGATATCGTCTAAAGTAATGCCTGGACTTTTGGCCCATAGATCCGCTTTAGGGCATTTCCCTAGCGGAGATAGTTATTTTGATGAAGCTTGTTGGAGAGAATACAGGAACAAGCTGTGGGACTTGGTTATAGATGGTCATAAAACTGCTGTAAAGCTGCAAAAGTCGTGGCGAGAATGCATGAACTGTGTTAAAACCTACGAACTGAAACAGCGAATGGCTGCTGCAGTTAGAGCAACTTTGTCAGGACGAGATGCAGCGCCAGGTGTATCTGAGTTGCAGCTGAAAGATGTGTCTGAGATCTATCGACTGATCGACCGGGGCCGCCCCCGATACATCTTGCGGCGACCACACCGCGTTTACCAGCCGTCACCACTGCCGTTTGCACACAGCGGGGAACCTTCCTCTGACATCGCCAGCGACGGCTCGGACTCGGAAGATAACACCGGCAGCGAGGAATTCAAACAGCGCCGACTTTGCTTTACGGCCCCTCTTAGAAAAAATGGAGCGCTTGGAGGCTCGCGGTTACAGCGTCCTGCCACCGCTCTCCTCCCGCGAGCCCTGCCGGCCCCCGCGGATACCGACGGCTCCGACCAAGGTGGTACCGGCTGACGCACCACCGATACCGACAGCGCCGACAGTAGCAGCGGAGCAGCTGCCACGGCAGCAGCCCCCACCCCTTTCCCCGCAGCGGCTTTAGCCGCACTACTCTGTTTGATTTAAAGCAACAGTACTCATTTTGTCATTTCTGATTGTAACGTCTTTAGAGATTTGTTATTTAGAGTTTTGTTAAGTTTTTCTAATAAGCATAATGAATTAGTAAGCATTTGGTATTTATAAGTACTTAGTACATAGTAATTGCAGTAAGGTGTATGCACTTAGTTAAGAGTTCAAATTGTAAGATTTTCTTTTGGTTCGAACCTTCTTAGTTGTCTGCCTAGGCATTTCAAAGGAGCTCCATGTAATATAGTTAAGGAATGTATAAACAGCTTTTAATTTTGGAAAGTGTTTTTTAGTTAATGTAACAATTTTATTTCTTTTTAGACACTGATTTGATGGATTAATTTTAACATAGTTTTTTAAGGCTTTAAGGATTTTTGGTATTAGCATAAGTTAAGGTTTGTAGTAAATAGGTATTAATTTTAACAACTATTCTTTCACTAATGTGCAGAAGAACCAAGACTGAGAGGAAACAGCATTTCCCATGAAGTCGAACATCGATCACAATAACTGTTTATGATAATCTGGGGTCAAAAGCATCAATCAAAAAATATTTTGTCCTGAATGATGAATTTGAAAATAGGCAGTTTGGGCTGGTAAATACAGAAAACCTATTTTGTGGTGAGAAAAAGGATTTAAATCCCCATGGAAAATTATTGAAAGGGATTGGCATAAGTGGGAAATAAAGACTAGAGAAATTTTAGTTGGGAAATATCAGGAATAATTAAAAGGATTAGTAAAAGGAAAAGTAAGAGACATAAGATTTTGAAGGCAGAGGAATTGAAATAACAAAAGCACAATGGGAAATGGTAAACGAACTAACCAAGGAAGTAGAGAAGAGACTCCAAATGGAATTTTGAAGTGGGTTAAGGAGTTAAAAAATCTGTAGGGCTCCTGAAGAATGTAACTGCTGCCGAGAAGAAAATACACCCGGCTGCTGGTTGCACCCCAGCAGGCCGAGGAGGCAGAGTTCACATATACTTGGTGGAGCCTAATTTTGATCCTAACCCTATTTATACATAAGTAGTCCAATCGAAATCAAAAACCACGTTCCCATGTGTGGAATCTTGATCAGACCGGAGAGAAAAGACTTGGACTTGAAAAAGCAATAGTAAATTTTTCTGCTACAGTTGAAATCATAGTAAATGCAAGCACAGATGCAATAAAAGTGCAGCAAATTGAAATCAATAGTCTCTCGAAAATATCTACTCAGAATAGATTAGCTTTGGATTTTTTATATGTTAAGGAAGGGGGTGTATGTGTAGTCATAAATGTAAGTTGTTGTAGTTATGTTAATCTAGATGAACGAGTGGAAACAGATTTACAGGCGATTGTAAACCACAATCAGATATTACATCAGATTTCTTTAGATGATACTTCTTGTGGATTTAAAGAAATGTGGGATAAATTAACTTTCTGGTTACCAAATCTAAATTGGCTTGAACATTTGTTTGTAATATTGTTGGAACAATTGTAATATTGCTATGCATAATACTCTGCAATTGTTGTTACAAAATACTAAGACCTTTAAGTAAGATTGCTCATGTCAATGAGTTACAAGTAGAGAATTATGATCAGATGTGATCAGAACAGATGAACTTAATTATGATCCAATTAAGAAGGTTCTGAAATATCTGGAAATTTTAACACAAATCAATGGTGACAAAAAAAAAAAAAAAAAAGGGGGGAATTGTGATGAATATACTGGTGATTTGTGTTAAAATTGTAAGACTTAGAGTGCACTGGGATTAAGGGTCAGGATCTTGTGAGGCCTGTTTAGAGGATAAAGAGAAAGAAACCTATCTTGCAGACTTGCAAGGACACTGTCTGGTTAATTGGAGACATCACGGCTGAGAAGGAGCTGTCTTAAGATAAACATTCAGAACTGGGAATTTGTTTTCTTCAGATAAGAAGCCTGCACAATTGAGCATGTGTGAAAGTGGATGCTCTGACCCTTACCACACTGAATGTAGGGAGAAGGGATTTGACCACCTATTCTAAGACTATCATATGCCTCCCTTCTATTTAGCATAAGTTTGCTTATATAGATGATGAAACTATATAAGATGAAGAAAACTATAAAACTATTGTAAGGTTGCTTTTTGGGTGAAGTTGGTACCAATAAGAGATTAGTATTACTAGGATGACCAAAAACACATTATTATGGGTAATTTTATATTGGGCAAAGCAATGAAGCTCTTTTGCTCTTGCTGATTGCCTGCAAGTTTTCTGTCAGTGAAGCTAGAGCCTGGCCAGATCTACCTTTACAGATTAAAGAAATCTTGCTACCATTAAACAAATTATGATTTTTGACCATCCTAGAGAAAATAGACGTGCAACATAACAGGTAATAATGAATTGATTGAACTTTTTCAGACGTGTCTGATAGGGATACCCAGACTTAATGTAAATATGTTTGTTAATTATAGTAGTAAGTTTTAAGGTTCTTAGGTATCATTGTACTCATTTTGATTATTGTTAAAGTTGTTTATAATTGTATTATGCAAAGTGTTCAAAGAATAACTTCCAAGGCCTTACTTGCACAAAAGAAAAACGGGGGAATTGTTGTCGGACAAGAGGGGACATTGGGTCCCAGGAACACCTGTGCAATTCAGGCCTTGAAGAATTCTCTGTTGATAATATACTGGCGGAGAGGAGATGTGAGAAAG
Source organism: Melanerpes formicivorus (assembly GCF_026170545.1). NCBI lineage: Eukaryota > Metazoa > Chordata > Aves > Piciformes > Picidae > Melanerpes > Melanerpes formicivorus. The sequence goes on along the minus strand of NW_027143448.1, from coordinate 7,368 downwards.
TGCTGATTGCTTGGTATGCTGAAGTCCAGCTGCCCCTGAGATGGGAGGCAAGCAAGATAAGGAGGAGGCGAGATCTGGGAAAGAGAGCAATTAGGCCGGATGGAAGAATTCCACAGAGTTGTGAAAACAATGATGTAACCTTTTAGAGAGCAACCAATAGTATGTTGCCAAGTGGGCATAATTATAGCAAACTGTATATAAGATGTGTCTGGATGCTCAATAAAGTTGGAATCCGCTGATCAAATTGGTCGTTAAAGCGGCCCCCCTTCTTGCAGTAGGGCTGGGGGCTGGGTGGGGCTGAGCTGGGGCTGGGCTGGGGCCAGGAGGCTGGGCTGGAGCACGGATTGGGCAGGGATGGGGCAGGACCGGGGCTGGGGCTGGAGCTGGGGTTGGGGCTGGAGCTGGGGTTGGGGGCAGGGCTGGTGCTGGCCTAAGGGCAGGGCTGGTCTGGGTCTGGGGCTGGGGCAGGGCTGGGGGCAGGGCTGGAGCTGGGGCTTCGGGCCCAGAGTAGGACTGGGCACGGTCTGAGCTGGGGCTGGGGATTGGCTGGGGCTGGGCTGGGTACTGGGCTGGGGGCTGTGGCTGGGGCCGGGATTGGGCTGGGGATGAGCTGGGGCTGGGCTGGGGCCGGGGCTGGGGCAGAGCTGGGCTTGGGCTGGTGGCAGGGCTGGGGTGTGGGCTGGGGCTGGGGTGTGGCCTGGGGCTGGGCTAGGGCTGGGGTGGGGGATGGGCTGGGGCCGGGTCTGGCGGCAGGGATGGGGCTGGGGCTGGGGACAGGGCTGGGGCCAGGGCTGGGCTGGGGGCTGGGGCTGGGGTGTGGCCTGGGGCTGGGCTAGGGCTGGAACCAAGGCTCAGGAGGATTTGGGGCTGTGCTAGGGGCAGGGCTGGGCTGGGGCTCAGCTGGGGCTGGGGCTGGGGACAAGGCTGAGGCAGGGCGGGGCAGGGCTGGCGCAGGACTGGGTTTGGGGCTGGGGCTGGGGTCTGGGGCTGAGGGCTGGGGCTGTGGGCTGGGTCTTGGCTGGGGCTGATGGATGGGGCTGGGGCAGGGCTGGGGTGGGGCTTGGGCCGGGGCAGGGGCTGGGGTAGGCACAGGTCTTTGGCATGGCTGGGTCTGGGGCTGTGGCTGGGGCTGTGGCTGGGGCTGGGGCCGGGGCTGGGGGCAGGGATGGGGCAGGGCTGGGGCTGGGGCTGGAACCAAGGCTTGGGCAGGGCTGGGGCTGGGCTCGGGCCGGGGCTGGGGCTGGGATAGGGCTGGGGCAGGGCTGGGGTTGGGCTGGGGCTGGGGCTGGGGCTTGTGCAGGGTTGGGGCTGGGGCTGGAACCAAGGCTTGGGCAGGGCTGTGGCTGGAGGCTGGGGCCGAGGCAGGGCTGGGGGCTGGGCTGGGGGCTAGGGCTGGGCTGGGGCTGGGGCAAGGGTGGGCTGGTGGCTGGGCAGGGCTGGGGCAGGGATGGGGCTGGGCTGGGGCTGAGCTGGGGGCAGGGTTGGGCTGGGGCTTGGGCAGGGGATGGGCTGGGTCTAGGGGCTGGGGCTGTGCTGGTGCTGTGCTGGGAGTGGGCTGGGGACTAGGGCAGGGGCAGGGCTGGGGCAGGGCTGGGGCTGGGCTGGGGCCAGGGCTGGGGCTGGAGGCTGGGGCCGGGGCTGGGCTGGGGCCTGGGCTGGAGCTAGGGCCGGGGCTGGAACTGGGGCTGGGGCATGGGTTGTGGCCGGGGCTGGGCTGGGGATGAGCTGGGGGTGGGGTGGGGGCTGGAGCAGGGCTAGGACTGGGCTGGGGGCTGGGCTGGTGCTGGAGCTGGGCTGAGGCCTCGTACTGGGCTGGGGCTGGGTTGGGGCCGGGTTTTGGGGCAGGGGCTGGGGCAGGGCTGGGCTGGGCTTGAGCCGGAGCTCGGGTCAGGGCTGGGGCAGGGCTAGGGCAGGAGCTGGAGCAGGTCTGGGGCGGGGCTGGGCTGGGGATGGGGTCTGGGGCCGGGGCAGGGGGCACAGCTGGGGCTGGGGCTGTGGCCAGGGCTGGATAGGGCTGGGGCTGGGGCTGAGGGCAGGGATGGGGCAGGGCTGGGGCCGGGGCCGGGGCTGGGGCTGGGCTGGGGCTGGGGCAGGGCTGGGGCTGGGCTGGGGGCTAGGGCCGGGGCTGGAACCAAGGCTTGGGCAGGGCTGGGGCTGGGCTCGGGCCGGGGCTGGGGCTGGGGCTGGGCTTGGGGCAGAGATGGGGATGGGGTTGGGCTGGGGCTGGGGGAACGGATGGGGCTGGGGCTGGGGCTGGGGCTGGGGCTTGTGCTGGGGCAGGGCTGGGGCTGGGGCTGGGTCCAGGGTGGGGCTGGGGGCCGGGGCTGGGGCAGGACTGGGGCCGGACTGGGGATGGGGCTGGGCTGGGGCTGGGTCCAGGGCTGTGGCTGGGCTGTGGCTGGAGCTGGGCTGGGGCTGAAGGTGGGGCTGGGGCTGGGCTAGGGCTGGGCTGGGGGCCGGGGCTGCGACTGGGGCTGGGTCCAGGGCTGGGGCTGGGCTGTGGCTGGGGCTGGGCTGGGGCAGGGCTGGGGCTAGGGCTGGGGCTGTGTGCTGGTGCTGTGCTGGGAGTGGGCTGGGGACTAGGGCTGGGGCAGTGCTGGGGCTGGGCTGCGGATGAGCTGGGGCTGGGCTGGGGGCTGTGGCCGGGGGCCAGGGCTGGGCTGGGGCTGGGCTGGAGCTAGGGCCAAGGCTGGAACCGGGACTGGGGCTGGGCTGGGGTTGGGCTGGTGGCAGGGCTGGGGCTTGGGCTGGGGCTGGGGTGAGGCCTGGGGCAGGTCTGGGGCCGGGCTTGAGCCAGAGCTCGAGTCAGGGCTGGGGCAGGGGCTGGAGCCGGGGCTGGGGGGCAGGGGTGGGGCTGGCCTGGGGGCAGGGCTGGGTCCAAGGCTGGGCTGGGGCTGAGCTGGGGCCGGGGCTTGGGCAGGGTTGGGGCTATGCTGGGGCCAGGTCTGGGGCTGGAGGCTGGGGCCGGCGCAGGGCTGGGGCTAGGCAGGGTCTAGGGCTGGGGCTGTGCTGGTGCTGTGCTGGGGGTGGGCTGGGACAGGGGCTGGGTCCCGGGCTGGGTCTGGGTCTGGGGTCTGGTCCAGGACTGGGGTAGGACTGTAGCAGCGCCAGGGACGGGGTTGGGGCTAGGCTGGGCTTAGGGCTGGGTCTGGACTGTGGCTGAGCTGGGGCTGGGTTGGGGCTGGGCTGGGGGCAGGGCTGGGCCTTGGGCTGGGCTGGGGTCCGAAGCAGGGCTGGGGTAGGGCTTGGGCCGGGGCTGGGGCTGGATTGGGGGCAGGGCCAAGAGCTGGGCTGGGGCTGGGGCAGGGCTGGGACTGGGCTGGGGGCTGGGGCTGGGGCTGGGTTCTGGGCTGGGGCTGGGGCAGGGCTGGGGCCGGGACTGGGGCTGGGCTGGGGCAGGGCTGAGGTTGGGCAGAAGACTGGGTCTGATGCTGGGGCTGGGCTGGGGGTAGGGCAGGGGCTGGGGCTGGGCTGGGGCCAGGTCTGGGGCTGGAGCCTGGGGCTGAGGCTGGGCTGTGGCTGGGCTGGGGGAGTAGAGCTGGGGCTGGGCTGGGGCAGGGCTGGGGCTGAGCTGGGGGCTGTGGCCGGGGCTGGGGGCCGGGGCTCCCGGAGGAGCTCGGCTTTGGGCTGGGGCTGGGGGCAGGTCTGGGCTGTGGGCATGACTGGGGCTGGGTTGGGGGCAGGGCTGGGGCAGGACTGAGGCTACGGCAGGGCTGGGCCTGGGGCTGGGTCTGGGGCTGGGTCTGGGGCAGGGCTGGGGGCGGGGGCTGGAACCAAGTCTTGGGCAGGGGCTGGGGCTGGGCCTGGGGCTGGGCATGGATCGTGACTGGGCAGGGGTAGGGCTGGGGCAGTGGCTGGGCTGGGGACGAGGGTGGGGCTGGGGCTGGGGGCTGGGGCTGCGGACAGGGCTGTGGCCGAACTAGGGCTGGGCTGAGGGCAGGGCTGGGGCTAGGGCTGGGGCTGGGGCAGGGCTGGGGCCAGGGCTGGGGCAGGGCTGGGGCCAGGGCTGAGGCTGGGCTGGGGTCTGGGCTGGGCCTGGGACAGGGCTGGGCCCGAGGCTGCGGCAGGGCTGGGGTAGGGCTGGGGATGGGGCTGGGGCTGGGCTGGGGCTTGGGCTGGGGCAGGGCTGGGGCTGGGACTGAGGTAGGGGTAGGGCTGGGGCTGGATTGGGGCCAGGGCTGGGGCAGCACTAGGCTTGAGGCTGGGCCTTGGGCTGGGGCTGGGTTGGCACAGGGCTGGGGCTGGGGCTGGAACGAAGGCTTGGGCAGGGCTGGGGCTGGGGCTGGAGCCAGGCTGGGGCAGGAGCCAGGGCTGGGGCAGGGCTAAGGTCAGGCCTGGGGCTGGGTCTGGGGCTGGGCTGTGGCAGGGGCTGGGGAGAGGGCTGGGGCTAGGCTGGGGCTGGGCCTGGGGCTGGACGGTGGCTGGGGGTGGGTCCAGGGAGGGGCTGGGGCTGGGCTGGGGGGCAGGGCTGGGGCTGGGACTGGGTCCAGGGCAGGGGCTGGACTGGGGCTGGGGCTGGGCTGGGGCTGGGCTGGGGCTGGGCCTGGGCTGGGGATGAGGCTGAGGTGGGGCTGGGGCTGGGGCTGGGTCCAGGGCAGGGCTGGGGCTGGGGCTGGGGCTAGGCTGGGGCAGGGCTGGGGCAGGGCTGGGGCTGGGGCTGGGGTCCAGGGTGTGGGTGGGGCTGGGCTGGGGCAGGGCTGGGGGCTGGGCAGTGGCTGGGGCTGGGCTGGGTCCAAGGTGGGGCTGGGGCCGGGGCTGTGGGCAGGACTGGGGCCGGGCTGGGGCTTGGGCTGGGGCTGCGGCTGGGGCTGGGGCTGGGGACAGGGCTGGGGCCAGGCTGGGGCTGGGGCTGGGCTGAGGGCAGGGCTGAGGCTGGGGGCTGGGATGGGGCAGGACTGGGACTGGGGCAGGGGCACGGGCCAAGGCTGGGGACAGGGCTAAGGCTGGAGCTAGGGCAGGGCTGGGGCCAGGCTGGGGCTGGGTTCGGCTCAGGGGTGGGGTTTGGTCCAGGGCTGGGGCTGGGCTGGGGGCCAGGCTGGGGCTGGGGCTGGGCTGGGGCTGGGTCCAGGGCTGTGGCTGGGCTGTGGCTGGAGCTGGGCTGGGGCAGGGCTGGGGCTGGTGCTGGGGCTGGGGCTGGGCTGGGGCCAGGCTGGGGCTGGGTTCGGTGCAGGGCTGGGGCTGGGGCAGGGCTGGGCTGGGGCCGGGGATGGCGCCGTGAGTGGGGCTTGGCTGGGGCTGGGGCTGGGGGCCGGGGGTGGGGCTGGGGCAGGGACTGGGAGTGGGCTGGGAGAGGGTGGGGCTGGGGCTGGGTCCAGGGCTGGGGGCAGGGATGGGGATGGGTCTGGGCTGGGCTGGGGCAGGGCTAGGGCTGGGTCTGGGCTGGGGGCAGGGATGGGAATGGGGTCTGGGCTGGGCTGGGGGCAGGGCTGGGGCTGCGTGGTGGCTGGGGCTGGGCTGGGGCTGGGCTGGGGCTGGGACTGGGTCCAGGGCAGGGGCTGGACTGGGGCTGGGGCTGGGGCTGGGGCAGGGCTGGGCCAGGGCTGGGGATGAGGCTGGGGTGGGGCTTGGGCTGGGTCCAGGGCTGGTGCTGGGCTGGGGCTGGGACTGGGGCAGGGCTAGGGCTGGGCTGGGGGCAAGGATGGGGTTTGGGCTGGGGCTGGGCCAGGGCTTGGGCTGGGCTGGGACCGGGGCTGGGCAGGGCGGGGGCTGGGGCAGGGCTGTGGCTGGGGCTGGGGACAGGGCTGGGGCCAGCCTGGGTTTGGGGCTGGGCTGGGGGCAGAGCTGGGGCTGGGGGCTGGGATGGGCCTGGGCTGGGCTGGGACTGGGGCAGGGGCTGTGGCTGGGGCTGGGGACAGGGCTGGGGCCAGGCTGGGTTTGGGGCTGGGCTGAAGGCAGGCCTGGGGCTGGGGGCTGGGATGGGGCAGGACTGGGACTGGGGCAGGGGCACGGGCCGAGGCTGGGGACAGGGCTAGGGCTGGAGCTAGGGCAGGGCTGGGGCCAGGCTGGGGTTGGGTTCAACTCAGGGGTGGGGCTTGGTCCAGGGCTGGGGCTGGGCTAGGGCAGGGCAGGGGCTGGGGCTGGGCTGGGGCTGGGACAGGGCTGGGCCCGAGGCAGCGGCAGGGCTGGGGTAGGGCTGGGGATGAGGCTGGAGTGGGGCTGGGGCTGGGTCTATGGCTGGGGCTGGGCTAGGGCTGGGATGGGGCAGGGCTGGGGCTGGGCTGGGGGCAAGGATGGGGTTTGGGCTGGGGCTGGGGCAGGGCTTGGGCTGAGCTGGGACCGGGGCTGGGCTGGGGTAGGGCTGGCACAGGGCTAGGTCTGGGGCTGGCTGGGGCCTGGGCAGGGGGCAGGGGCTGGGGCAGGGCTGGAACTGGGGCTGGGTTGAGCCAAGGTTGGGGCTGGGGCTGAGCTGGTGGCGAGGGTGGGGCTGGGGCTAGGGCTATGGCTAGGTTCAGTGCAGGGCTGGGGCTGGGGCAGGGCTGGGCTGGGGCCGGGGATGGGGCCATGAGTGGGGCTTGGCTGGGGCTGGGGCTGGGGCTGGGCCGGGGCAGGGCTGGGCCTGGGCTGGGGATGAGGCTGGGGTGGGCCTGGGGCTAGGTCCAGGGCAGGGGCTGGGCTGTGGCTGGGGCTCGGGACAGGGCTGGGGCCAGTCTGGGGCTGGGGCTGGGCTGGGGGCAGGGCTGGGGCTGGGGGCTGGGATAGGGCAGGACTGGGACTCGGGGCAGGGGCATGGGCCGAGGCTGGGGACAGGGCTAGGGCTGGAGCTAGGGCAGGGCTGGGGCCAGGCTGGGGCTGGGTTCGGCTCAGGGGTGGGGCTTGGTCCAGGGCTGGGGCTGGGCTAGGGCTGGGCTGGGGCCGGGGCTGCGACTGGGGCTGGATCCAGGGCTGGGGCTGGGCTGGGGCAGGTCTGGGGCTGGTGCTGGGGCAGGGCTGGGTCTGGGCCGGGGCAGGGCTGGGCTGGGGCAGGGCTGGGGCCGGGGCTGGGGCTGGGGCTGGGGCTGGGGCTGTGGCAGGGCTGGGGCTGGGGGCTGGGATGGGGCAGGACTCGGACTACGGCAGGGGCACAGGCCGAGGCTGGGGACAGGGCTAGGGCTGGAGCTAGGGCAGGGCTGGGGCCAGGCTGGGGCTGGGTTTGGCTCAGGGCTGGGGCTTGGTCCAGGGCTGGGCCTGGGCTAGGGCAGGGCTGGGGCTGGGGCTGGGCTGGGTCTGGGTCCAGGGCTGTGGCTGGGTTGTGGCTGGAGCAGGGCTGGGGCTGAGGGTGGGGCCGGGGATGGGCTAGGGCTGGGCTGGGGCCGGGGCTGCGACTGGGGCTGGATCCAGGGCTGTGGCTGGGCTGTGGCTGGGCCTGGGATGGGGCAGGGCTGTGGCTGG